>NC_135356.1:6356078-6606078 GCF_051622035.1 Arctopsyche grandis | reverse complement strand
TCATGGGGGCGCGGAGGGGCGAAGCCCTAAAAGGCATTAACTAAGGGGGGCGAAGCCCTAAACGGCAATTAATCTTGGGGGCGCGGGGGGCGAAGCCCTAAACGGCAATTAATCTTGGGGGCGCGGGGGGCGAAGCCCTAAAAGGCATTAACTAAGGGGGGCGAAGCCTTGGACGGCATTTAATCATGGGGGCGCGGAGGGGCGAAGCCCTAAAAGGCATTAACTAAGGGGGGCGAAGCCCTAAACGGCAATTAATCTTGGGGGCGCGGGGGGCGAAGCCCTAAAAGGCATTAACTAAGGGGGGCGAAGCCTTGGACGGCATTTAATCATGGGGGCGCGGAGGGGCGAAGCCCTAAAAGGCATTAACTAAGGGGGGCGAAGCCCTAAACGGCAATTAATCTTGGGGGCGCGGGGGGCGAAGCCCTAAAAGGCATTAACTAAGGGGGGCGAAGCCCTAGACGGCATTTAATCATGGGGGTGCGGAGGGGCGAAGCCCTAAAAGGCATTAACTAAGGGGGGCGAAGCCCTAAACGGCAATTGCTCATGGGGCGTGGAGGGGCGAAGCCCTAGAAGGCAAAGGCTCAGGGGGGCGCCGAGGGCGAAGCCCTAGAAGGCAAAAAAAAATTTTGATTTTTTTTTTTGATTTTTTAAAAAATTTTTTTTTAATTTTTTTTTTATTTTTTTTTTAATTTTTTTTTTTGATTTTTTTTTTATTTTTTTTTTATTTTTTTTTTTAATTTTTAAATTTTTTTTTAATTTTTTTTTTTTTTTAATTAAATTAGCTTAGTCATGTTTAAGCGGTTTATATTATAAACACTGAGCGAAGCCGGGTAATACAGCTAGTATGAAATAAAGAAAAGTGTTCATTGAATGATTTACTGGTTTTTTCCATTTTTTTTAATTCTATACATATGTTCTACACATATACCTACACATATAAGCTGTTATATTTGAAAGTGGCTGAATTCCAATTTTCAGTTCCAAAAACACTACTTCTGTTTGACTTAATTTATAAATTGTTATTTATTTACTTATTTACATATTAGTCACAGTGACATTACAGAATACTCTAACGCCGGGGCTCCCAATCTTTTGGTACCCTAGAGCGTATTCTAAAATATCGGTAAGGCGGCGGGCCGTGGGAGTGGCAGCTATTGTTTCTAAGGATATTTAGATAGTATATCATAAAGATGCTCATCGGTGAGTCGAGATCTGTATATTGATTTTATTAAATTCTGTCGCGGTCGAATAGTGGCGGGCACATACAAAACGGTCGATTGGGCGCCATGGCGCCCGCGGGCGCGGAGTTGGGAACCACGGCGTCTAACGTGTCACTTTGACCAGAAATATAAACATAATACAAATACTACATATATTTGAGAAAATTAGTGAGACGTCTATGTTATAGATGAGCGGTTCCCAACCTTTTTTGACTCATGTAACACTTGGTAGTAAATAGCGCTAAATTGTACCACCATATAAAAATGATATAAGAAAATTTATCCCGAGACTATTCTTGTTTTCAGATAAGAAATTATGTAAAGTTTCAAATACTTCAGTTTGATCATTTTCGATACATAGATTCCAAAATGTAATTTTTCTAATCATACTTTAAATTTTATCTGCAACATTAAAGATCATTATCGAGTTGTTCTCAAGTTTCAAATTCAAGTTATTTATTTATTGGACCGCTATCGCGGTAAATTTAAACATACGCTCAAAAATCCATGGCGGATCTGAGGAAAACGTATCGATTGCCAAATTTACGATCATCAACTGCACATATTGACGTCGACGATGATTAATTAAGATAATGTTTATTAATTATATAAATAAAATTCTATTATTAAGATTGTAAATCATTTTTTCCTGCATGTCCGCCATTACTGATTTTTTTTCGCGTACCACAGGTTGGGAACCGTTGACATACATATATGAAACATATACGAACCTATAACTATTGAGCTGTTAAATAGAATTACATTTCTAGGTTAAACATGGCCTATGGTCCATTGTAAATTGTTCATCATAAATCAGAAGTACATATGTATTCATGAGTGTTATTTAAAAATCGATCGATTGACATGTTTTGTAAATTTGAGTTATGTATGGTATTAAGTGCAATTTTTCACGATACATACACATGTTTGTACAAATGTACATCCGAGTAGAACTTATTTATAATTTTCTATACAAGTTCTTATTTATACCTTGCTACACAAAAATGGATTTTATGTACATATACATATGTACATACATACATATGTACATATACAAATAAAGAAAAAATAAAATTTGTGATTTTATTCGTATGTACATATGTATGTATGTCTCAATATAGTACATAGTAGGGATTGTCAGTTTTCAAAAAACGGAAATAAATTTGTAACATTCGAAAACGGGTGTTTTACCCCAAAAAACCGGGTATTTTTAAAACTTTTTTTTATGCCTTATTTCAAATAAAATAGTAGTGATTAATTTGAAAAACCATTGGGTGGTTAGAGGTTTATGACATAGCATCTGAAATGTATGTAAATTGTAGTTTTTCAAGGACATCTGAAAAATTTTGCTGGACATGTTTTTTTTGGAGGACCGTAAAAAAGTCGAAAATGTTCGTTTACTATGCATACATATGAAAAACGGTTAGTATATATGTACATATGTATATCAGTGGCGTGCGGTAAAACTCTCTCCCCCCCGTCGTACATCCTCATTTAATTTGCGCGAGCAGGATACAACAGGAACAAGAGTAACAGGCTTTTCCTCCCGTATCCTGCACGTGCACATTAAACAAGGCTGTATGGCAAAAAGAGAGATAATTTCACCGCATGCCATTGATATATATTATATATACATAGTACCGTTTACCATGTACCCTTTTTTTATCTTTCGACTTAAGATCTTTCGATTTTCGATCTTTGCCTTCCGATATTTGCTTTTTCGACCTTTTCACTTTCGGTGCCGTGAGGTAGACTCGTTTTTTTGTTTTTATAGATATTGACTAAAAATAATTTTTTATATTAAAATATACCCGTTTTTCTCGCACAGCCTTACTTACGTGTGCGCGAGCAGGATACAAGGGGACTAGGTTACGTCATACCGAGTCCTCTTGTATCCTGTAGGTCCCTTGTTATTTTATTTTTTTTAATAAATCTACTATAGTCCATCTGCTGTAGGAAAACACGGGTAAAACGCACATGCTGTCCTTTACACCCTATTTTGCCCAATAGCATTTCGCGCGTACAATGTTATACGGTCTGCACGAAATGCTATTGGTTGAGAGGCGGTGTAAGCGACAGTATTTACGTTTTTGCTAAGTATCTTCCTATAGCGGTCCCACTATAATTGTAGAATGATTGCAGCCCATTCATCGGAAAATTTATCTGAAGCAGCGGTTTTCTTCCCACAGAGCTACGATTTTGCGATCGACAAAAACTTTGTATGTTCACTAATCAACGCTAACACTCGACAAAGACACTAATCTACAAAAAGTTTATTTTTGACTTTAATTACAAAACAATAAAAAAGTATTTCAAAACAATAAAAAATCGCAATCAATGGTAAAAAACATCTGACTATTCATTACAATACTCACTTTTGGCTCAACAATACTAGATTTTGAATTAAAAATTGCCTATTTTTTAAACGCCCATATCTCTTTAACGAGAGGAAGGCAATAAAAAGCATCGTCATATCGGAATTCAATGGGTTAAATTTAGTAAAGATTGATTAGTCTCCACTCCGGTATATTTTTTTGTTGCTCAGTGTGTTGTCATAGACCACATAGCGATCGTAATATTGTTTTTCCAATAAATCGTATTTCTAGACACTCGATATTTCAATTGAAAACTAGGAATTGTACTCATTGGGTCTCTGACGAGTGGCACTCGCAGGGTTTCAAGTTTCAGGAGTGCACTCGAAGTACATATACTCGTATGTATGTATATGACAATACTAGACAGAGTCGTAGTCATCTTTCCGTCTATAAGTCAGTGGTACGTATTATATTTATCCCCTGTTGTGTAGCTCCTCGCTCGAGCCACAGTTTGACACGTGAACCCGAACGCTAGTGTGTAAATATTAAGCATTGATTTCGAAAGCCAAAGTAAACTAGTGTCGGTAAACCTCTGTATCTATTAGTTGAAATCCTTCAGAGCGGGTCTCAATACAGACCTTGTTCGGGACAACAGTAATACAAGGTCGCCTTCATCCAGTAATTTCATAAATATTGGTATACATATGTATATGTATATTGGAGTATATTGAAGACAGCGAATTTTGGTATTTGGAAACACCTCTAGTTGGAAAGGATGTCCTGTATTATGGGTAATGTGTCAAAAAATGATATAAGAATTCCAAAAAAATATTTGAACTGCCACCACCCACCCAATTCAAGTGTGTGAAAATCAAATTCTACCGATTTTCAAAGGCTTTTTTTTATTTTAGCTCAGTTATAATAGTTTTTTTATAATTCATGTCATCATATAAATGGATTAATTTTACATTTAAAAACCTCATATGGGATGTTTTTCGTATTGCTTCGAAGTTTCGAAAAAAACTAAAACTTTGTTGCGATTACCTTAAACGCCAGAATTAGCGCAACTCCAGTCCATTGTCGATGTTCCTTAACCCTTTGGCTGCTGAGATGTTTTTCAAAATCCTAATAATAACTCTCTCTCTCTCTCTCTCTCTCTCTCTCTCTCTCTCTCTCTCTCTGCTCGTATTTACAGTTTAGTAGTGACAGTTTATGATTTTGGTATTGTATATATTTGGTGTGCATTTAATTGGATAACGGCTCGTGACCTCTATAATAGAAATCGATTTTCTATTGTTTTTGTTATTATTTTATACTCTATATTATTATGGATAAAAAATGGTGCAATGATAAAACTACCCGAGCGCAAAGAAAAAGTTTGCGTTGGTATAAAATAAATATACATGTACATATGTATGTATATAAAATATTTCATACATATGATGCACTGGCTCACAAGTTGACCATTATGACGTCAACAACGATCGTTGTTAGCAATTCTCGCCGTTTTCATAAACAACAATATATCGTTGTTTAGGATTCACAGGGCTAAACATCCTTTCTCACGTCTACTATTTTCTAATAATCATATTATTCTGAAATAATTTTATATTTTATATTTTGATCTCGAGTGCCAGATATTCCGAATTCGCGTGGCAACGATTGCCGAGTGCACGATCGCAATGTGCGAAATAATCCATTTACCGTTTAAAATATGTAGATGAAAATTTTATTTAGCGTTGCGTAATATGAACCAACTTTCCATTAGGTCTATCGTGAGAAACCCAAAATTTTCATTTTCAATAAAAAATTTGTATACACTGACTACATATGTATGTGAATAAACTCGTATATTATAACCTTCTAAAAATAAAAAATGAAGGTATACGAAGGTATATAATTTTATATGAAAAAAATAGGTCATAAGAATATTTGGAAAAATGTAGGTATCTTTTATGTATGTAATAAAGTTAAAATACATATGTACATACATACAAAGGTTTGAACCCAGAACCATTTGAACAGTAACAATAACTACATGTACCTGTACTTATATTTTATTTTTATTTAGTGCGCAATTGGGAAATCGTTTTTGAGCATGGCAGGAAAATCATTATAGGAAATTGGAAAAAGTGAAAATCAACCAAGCCTCTTTTAAAAGGAACACTTTCTTTGTGTGTCCGACCGGTGTGATGGTGCTATTAGTGAATCGAAGGGAAGAGTTTTTCCGCAATTAGCCACCCTTTGATTTTCCGCCCGTATGAAGATTAAAAAAAAAACAAGTTTTTCCCATATAATGCCAGGAGTATACGTTATGCATAGAGATGTGGCATGACGACAAATGAGAACCGAATTGAAAGTGGAGAGGGGGAGGGTGGAGCGTCTCACATGTGCTCCTGATATTGAACGAGTTGGAATAGGTGGCGTCAGCGTCAGATGCGCTACACGTATACAGATCCACGAAAACACACACACATTCACATTTAATGAGCACTCGACTTTTTTATTTTGGTAGAAGTCGATTTCAACTACATACATACGTATATACATATATAATAATATATATAAAAAATACGCGATATATGTCTGTGGCCATGTATGTGGCAGAGGCGTGGACAAGTATATAGATTTAAATAAATAAAAAATTAAAAAATACCAGGAGTATACGCTATGCATAAGGATATGGCGTGACTGATCGTGCCGAGGAGACGCGGGAAAGTGGGGTAGCGAGAAAGTGGTGGGGTGGGGAGAGTCTGGCATGTGCTCCTGATACTGAGCGTCTGAGTTGGAACGGGTGGCGTCAGCGTCAGATGCGCGGGAGCGTACACACATCCAAAAAGACACACACACATTCATTCATAATTTCGACGTGGGCGAACGGCGAGCGTTTAATGAGCGCACTCGAATTTTTACTATTAATACGCGCGCGCGACTATTTCTTATAGCTTACACTATATTTATAGATAACATATAACTATATTTTAATTCGTGTATCAATTCCTTTCCGAAGCCACCCGTTGAAATTAACGGGCACAACACTAGTTATGTACATTATGAGAAAGATTTGTGGTCATTTGTTTTTTAGAATTTGGTATTAGTTCAAGTGGGTTGAAGATAGCTCGTTTGATGATCGGCGATTGCGGTAAGATTTACAACCGGAAACTGGAGTCTCGAGATGGGTTGCACAACTAGTCAAATTTTATTCGGCGTGTATGTATGTGTATGGCGCCCAAAAATTGCTCACGTTTCGTTAGTTTGCTTTGAAATTTTTATTCATTATTTTTCTTTCTTCTTTTTTGCGCTGCGTGAGAACAGACTCGGCGCGGAAGTCGCAATTATCATAATCACGATTATAATAGTTGCGATTACAATATTCGTGTCGTGACGGCCTCTTGATCCACATTTGGGCATGTTGTCGTCTGGCTTCCGAACGAAAGCGAAACACTTCCGTCGTAGACGATGTTTCTCATACTCCATTCATTTTTTTTTTACTTTATTTAATTACAGAACGTTCCCGATACAAAATAAATATGTATTACAATAAAATTTTAAGTGTCTTACAGTGGAGTGCTCGCCCGTTTATTGATATTTGCATTTGTATATGGCGATTACTAACATATGTACCTATGTATATATTCATGTCGGTAGTCTTTGCAGTAGGCAAATTCTAAATATCGATTCCTATCGGCTGAAAAGCTTGGTTTTGATTTTGATTTTTAAATGCCTTTTATTATTACTAAATTTGCTAAAGCCGGCATGCGTTGCAATGCCACAATAACGCATGCAATTCCCGTTATCATTCCCGTTCTCGTTCCCGATCCCGTTTTTCGATGCGTTTCGTAAGTGAATGTTTCAGTTTCAAATTAATACGTAATAATAAAATAAAATTATAGTAAAGTACAGGAACGCATACGTAACAGACAGACAAACATTGATTTGTATACGTATGTAGGATTGTTATGAGTGGTACGTAATGTATTTTTACGTTTGCATGCGTGTGCGCAAGTCGGGTACCAACGTAAACATTTCCTTAACTACACACTGGCGCTTCATACTTTCGCGTTGATAAAATCATAATTACGAATATTATTATTAAGAGGTTTTATCCCGTTTTAATTTCACAGTAACCTTCCCGGACATGCATACAATAAATCCTGAAAGTTCCATCGTAATCGGTTCAGTGGTTTAGGAGCCTATTCGAGACAAACATTGATTTTTATATACATATATAGATTAACGTTCACAATGCATCTTATATCCATTTTAATAGCTACTGATCTACTGATAATTTTCTATTTTACAATTTTATTTTATTTTTGTTAGTAATCATTTACAATTCTTAAAGCTTTGTTTTGAGCTTTAACATACCTCAAAATATGCTATTCCTATTGATCAGAATGCCTCAGTGTACCGATTGTATTTTGCTACCTACTGCAAAAAGTTACGAAATGAAATTTATTTATTTATTTAAAGTCTGGACCATTGTAGCATTACGGGAATTCCTAATGCGCCACAATGGTCAAAAATATAACAGGAAAGAAATAAAACAATATCTAAAGAAATTAGCCATGATAAAATCAAATCATATACATATGTATGTATATACACAAACAACACATTAACACAATCATAAAAATAATAAGCTATATACATATGTATGTAATAGCGGATAATAATAATAATTACAAATAATAAAAAAACAACAAAGAAGGGTATGTCTAATAAAAGAAAAAATATATATACATATGTATGTATGTATATACACAGACAAAAATACATTTATACATAATCATAAAAAACAATAGCAATTAATAATAGCAGATAACGTAAAAATATCAAATATAAAATATAACATAAGTAATGTCTTGCCAGTTCCAAAAAATAAGAACCAACTGCAAATACAAAACATCTCTGAGAGGCCCAAATGGAAGAGAGTAAATCAAAGTTGCATTCATAAATCACAATCAATCATGAAATCATACCAGACAAATAGAAATACATATATCAGATTTTGATTTTAAATTTGCGCACAAAAAATGGTACACTATTGTCAATTTCTTAGAAAAACCATGCTTTTTTTTGCTCTCTTGCTTGAACACCAACGGAGAGGTCGACCTCTGGTCATAATTGTGAACCAACAAAATCATTATCGTATTTGAATTTAGTGGGTCAAACTTGGGAAAAATTGATTAGATCCACTCTGTTAACTCAAAAGCGTCATTTTTTGTCTATTAATGTAATTATACATGTATATTGTACATTGGTATTGCGTATTAAGAAAAAAAAGATTTTAAAATGTGTCCTGTGCATTATTTTGAAAATAGCTGTATGCAGTTTGAATGAGTCGATTGTAATTAGTTTTGATCGATTAATAGGAATATATTTTTTTGTGAATTGAAAAATAATACTCGTTTTCTCGAATTATTTTTTCTATAAAAAAAAATTTAAAATAAGAATAAAATGTATTTATTATTATAAATCATTTAAACCATAATGCTATTTATGCGCAATTCCACATAGCCACTCGTAAGCACGAAGAAGTGCATACGAGTATCTTCTTGAAACTTTTACTTGGGTCTCGATTGTTAGTTCATCGCCAATAAACTGGTATGCCTACGTTATTGTGGCTTCGCTATCTCCTTTAGGTTAGTATAGCTCAAAATCACGACATGCAAATAGGTAAGCACCATTCATACTGTATAAGTGCAATTTAGACAACGTAACAGATGCGCTGGGCGTCTAGAAAGCTAACCAACTACCATCTTCACATTCATCACTGTCATAATCGTGATGCACACACATTCGTTGCACAACATACCGAAGTTTTTGCAAATTTTTCGACAATACCAGACAAATTACTATGGGAATATTGGCAAGCGGTTTTCGTGTTCAATTAGGGTATATACATATTTATTACGTAAGGATATTCCCAGGCAAAGTGACGCGATTTACAAATGAGGACCGCCTGCAATTTTATTCAATTTATCTAAAATAAATTCAAATTGCCGATGACGAGTGGAGTTGCTAGTCTACCGATTTGTGTTGTTTTGACTAGTAGACTAAAAGTAGGCTAAAACAAGTTGGAGAAAGGCTGACTTTTTCCAGAAATTGAAAACGATTCTCAGAATGAAATTATTCAATGTGTATCAATCATTACTACGAAATTATTCAATACCCGGCTTCGATCGGTATTTGTAATGGTGTGTATGCACCAAGCCAACGAAGGGCACCACATGCACACTTTGCTGAAACCAGTAGCGTACAAAATATCGAAATAAAAATTAAATTAAATATCAACATTAAAACTATTATTATTATATTAAAATTAAAATTAAATATTGAAAGTTAAAACAGAACGTACACAATTTAAATAAATTTTCGAGATTGGGCTTATATTAGATCATCAAAAATCATATACAGGTAGTTCGAAAATTTTTGGTGCGTACGCACCGTAATATGAACCCCTTAAATATGGCTTAAATTTAGTAGTATCGGAATCGCAGTTGAAATCAGAATCGGAATCGGGAATTGAAACTGAAATCGGAATTGGGAATTGAAATTAAAACTACTATTATTATATTAAAATTAAAATTAAATATTGAAAGTTAAAACAGAACGTACACAATTTAAATAAATTTTCGAGATTGGGCTTATATTAGATCATCAAAAATCATATACAGGTAGTTCGAAAATTATTGGTGCGTACGCACCGTAATATGAACCCCTTAAATATGGCTTAAATTTAGTAGTATCGGAATCGCAGTTGAAATCAGAATCGGAACTGAAATCGGAATCGGGAATTGAAACTGAAATCGGAATTGGGAATTGAAACTGAAATCGAAATCGGGAATCGGAATTGAAATCGGAACCGAGAATCGGAACTGAAATCAAGATCGGGAATCGGAACTAAAAACAGAATCTGGAATCGGAACTGAAATCGGAATCAGGAATCGGAATTGAATATTGGAACTTGATATATTTAAATTTTTCTCGATGATAGAATGGTACGCGGCACATTTTTTAATTTTTAATTTTTAGTTTTGCACATGAAAAAAAAAAATAAAAAAACCCAAGCCAAAATTCGGTGATATTTTATCCTTGTTTTGACATAGTTTTAAATGTGGCTATCCACGTATAGATTTTTTTGCATAAAAATCTCTCGTAAAGCTACTACAAACCCCATGAGAGACGAATCTTTAGGCTTCGTGCTTGAGAGTCTTTTGTCGAACAAAGAATTGATTATGATTATAATTTTCGGTCCATTTATTGTGAATGGAAGCCATACCTATTGGCAAAGTTTATGCTCTCTAAGAGACGAGCCACACCGTGCAACTTGCGAGCGACTTGGTGGAGGGCGACCAGACCAATGTATGCAGTTAGATGGGGCATGCCACACCCGTCAACTTCTTAGTCGCTCACATTTCCATACATTTTTTCTGATCTGTTATGGCCCGGGTCTAAGAAACTCTTACGACAGACAAATTGCTAGACTTGTCTAAAAATATTGTACATTTCTACGTGGATGGCCATCTCAAGTTAATATCGAAGCGTCATAACTTATATGATATTATTATTGTGAGCTCATTCTTCTTTCGGAGATTCGTAATCTGGGATCGCGTGCCGTCGTCACCTCGTCAAAGTTTCACTTCCTTTTTTGTTGTGTCTCATTGTGTTCCCAATTGTTCCTATCGGGCTTGCGTCGAGTTCTCATCGCCGGACGGATCACAATGCATTTATGTATATTATAATTTGTATTCAGAGCTGGAGATGTCCGCACGCAATCTCGATTATTCGATCGGTCAATTAAAAGAGAATTCTTCGTACAAATTATACGTCGACACGTGTGTGGGTTGCACGCTTGTCCTTAACCCCTTGACGGCTCTCCGTCTCGGTTGTGTTTATTAAGTCGAAAATCGTGCAATCGCACTTTCTGTTATGCAACAAATTGCCGTTACATATTCGATGTAAAGGTCACGACGAAGAAAGTGAAAAGCCAAAGTGTGTAGTGTAAAACTGTGTCTCTTTGCTTGCCACGATAAAGGTTAATTTCGTGAACGGAACTTGCACTTTCGTTCGATTGCTTTTGACTGCCTCAATAACGGTTTTATATTTTTGACACGGCTCTTTTATATTTCACTTCGCAAACGATTCAGCTGAAATTCCTACGTTCTTCTGGTCGTTTTGAAACTTTGCCATTTTGTGTGGTTTGGTCAACGATAGATATTTAAATCAATTCCGCCAGTACGATGGTGCAAAATAATCGTAATAGACACGTTTAAAAATTCAAATATTTTGGACATCTTGACGTTTAGTGGTCAGTAGCCTTATACGTTTGACGTTCCGCCACCCTCTCTTTTTGTCAGATTTTAATTGTTTAAATGCTTATTACCTTATCTTTTTCACATTATATCTTATCAAATTTGCATTATAGGCTTTCATTATCTCCCATATACATACATATATGTATGTATGTATTTTTATTTCACTAATAAGTTATTTAATTTTGGTATTTTTTTGATTTTTAAATGCTTTTTATTATTACGAAATTATGTTCACAATACATCTTATATCTATTTTAATAGCTACTGATCTACTGATCATTTTCTATTTTACAATTTAATTTAATTTGGTTATTAATCACAGTATTATATTATTCTAATGTTAATCTAAAGCATAATAGGAAAAAGAGCTCAAAAACCTATTTACAATCCTTATAAATGTTCATAATACATCTAATACATAATATTAATTCAACATTCTCTGAAGTCGACGATCGAAAGCAGATTGTGTTTAGGTAATCTGTGTTTATACCTGAAGGGTATAGACATTTTGTTGTAATCACTAATCACCGAGACTCTTCACAAGTGTGTTAGTATGGTTTATTAGTGATTCTTTCATAGAATCTACTGGTTAGTTTGTTAGTAATGTCTGTAACAAACGGAATATTATATATGGCATGCAGTTTTTTCAGGTTAGTATATATGGGTGTATTATAAATTATTTTTAGGGATTGATTTTGTATTACTTGGAGCTTGGAAAGGTTAGTATTCGAGGCGTTATTCCATACAGGTGAAGCATAGGTTTAATAATGGTAATATGAGCGCGCGATATAATTTTATTTTATTTAGCGTTAATTATTTTTGGTATTGTATTATTAAGATGTATGAATATGTATATATATGTTGTCAACTTGCATGGATTTTTTGATGTTTCAATCTTTTTAGCGAGGAGAGTCAATTTAGACCGGATGTGAAACGAAACGGTTCTGGCATAGTGAGTTTCAATAGGCTTGTCCTCTGACGTTTCAATGTGCATTCATGTCGCTTCCTCATGTTTGCAGAGTGGTGACGGATGAGGAGGGGCAGGGGCAAAATTAACTAATAAAAATTAAATTAAAAAGGGAATAAAACTAATCCTTTTAATCCTACGGGGCCGATTTATTTTCCCAGCTGATATATGCGAAGAATCCCAGGGTCCGAATTGTCACCCACAGTTTTCAAACACATTTTAATGCCATATATTTTTTTATTTACTATCGGCAAAAACGAATTTATATCTTTCTGCATATTGAACATCTAAAGAGATAACCAGACATCGGTTTTCAAGTATTTTATCGTATGTCTGAAAAAAAATTTTTTGCGCTGCGCTATAAAGCAGCCTGCTTGAAGCATAAACAAAGAAAGTTTATTGTTAGAATTTGCTCTTAGAATAATAACAAATGCCCCATGGTTTGCGAGAAACATTGAAATTCATCAAAATGTATCTATACCATCAATTAAAACGGAAATAGAAAGTTATACAAAGAACTACAAGCGTAGACTCGAAACCCACTCAAACGAGCTGGCAAAAGCTCTTATAAAGTCTAGTGCAAAAGACACTAGACTAAAGCGCCGCAGAGTGCTCGAATAAGGGATAAAAAGGTGGCAATTAATGAATTGCCAAATCTTCTGAAATAAATTGTGATAAAATTTGCTTTGACCGACGGGTCGATTGCAAATATCTTTAAAAAAAAAATAAAAAATCGTTAGAATTTTTTGATCTTATTTGTACTTCGTGTTTACAAATAATATTCAGTATTTCTTCAAAGTAGTTCAAAATTCAAATTCAAAAATTATTATTTTGATAGCCAAATTTTTGTATTCATTCATTTTTATTTTCTTTTATTAGCTTTACAAATCTATGTATGTATAATATATATATATAAATATTACTTACTACACAATACATCATATTATTACTTTTACTTTTAATATTATTAATTTACTTTTAATTTTAATCTGATTAATTTACTTTTAATTTTAATCTTATTAATTTACTTTTAATTGTATTATTATTAATTTCATTTTTATTATTACTTTTTTTTTTAAAATGCCTTGGGATTCTTGGGATATCAATATACTAGCAGTTAAATAAATGGAAACCATAAAAACTGAGTGGTTATTTTCAAGAAGTTTTGTGTATTGTACACAATAACACATACAATTGTTGGTGTGTTGAGCTTGTTGCGTCAATGATTTATTTAGACTGTGCGTTTTTCTTTGCGCTTCTATTGATAAAAACTAATAAAAGAGATAGACGATAGACACTTTAGCATTTTCGACACATGAAACAGATACACATACATATGTATTTCCCTACAAAAAAGAATAATATGGATCTGCGCTCCAAAGTCACGCGTTTTTACGATCGGTTCCGAATTCTAACAATATAGTGCTACAGTTAAATTGCATATGTAGTAGTTCATATCAAAATTTCGAAGTAGATTAGAAATTGTTTTTAAAATCATCTGAATTAGCAGCTCTAGATTTTAAAAAATGATGGTGCGATTTCTTTTAAATATATGTATATTTCTACGATTAGTACTTCAGTTTATTAGTACGAAAGTTATGGAATCGAATCTTTTTTTCTAGTGGGCAAGGTTGGAAAAGTTTATTTTTTATGTTCGTCAAAACTCATATGCAATCATTAAAAGTGCGCAACATCAACAGAATCGCAACGTAGAAATCAACGGGAACCTTGCCAATTTTGTCGTATAATTTCATCGCCGATTCTCAAAGCGTGAATCAAATTTATAATTCGACGAATCATCGAGACGTCGAGGCCGAGCGAGAGCATTTCTCAACCCGTCTTCTATGTCGAAAATAGAGGAAAGATAAATAACTTCTAATAACAAGTAAAAAATTAACATTTGAACACACACATTCGATTCGACACGCGTGTTAATTGACAATTTAATTGATTCATTACGAGTGCAGCCCGTCGACGAGATGGAAAGATTTCGACATGCGTTAACAAACGTACAAAACGTTTTTTTTTAAATACTTATTTATGTTGCAATTCGAAAAGGGCGTAAGCGGTGTGCGGTTGAACTTGAGAGCGGCCAATATCTGTAGACCGCATAGTTTCGTGATTATGCTTACTATGCAGCCGTGTCGAAACATCAATAGAACGTGATATGTACGTCTTGCTTCAAAAAGTTTGACGTGAGTTTATCGATAATCTACTTGTCTTATCGTCTTGCCTTATTGCTGGTACAGTTGGAATTCCTAAATAAGATTTTTATTTGATTTTTTTGTGAATATCATAGTGCCATAAGTGTCATATAGTGCTTCCAATCCCGGAAAGTTTCTTCAGCACCGGGAGTGCGGTGCTGGAAATTTTCGATCTCTTAATTAAATGTATAAGAAATTAAATTATTAAATACTAGCTGTATCCCCCGGCTTCGCTCGGTATTTGTAATATAAACCGCTTAAGCATGACTAATCTAATAGTAAACATTTTATTAAATTTATTTGAATAGTTTTATTTTATATAAATTTATTTGAATACTCATTTTTTGTTTTTATTAAATTGACTGTCACGAAGAAACAAATATATATAGTAAGTCTCTTATAAAAAAATATATATACACTTCCGGCGTCTGCGCCCCCTAGGGGGCCGAGCCCTAGGGATCCATCTCCGACGTCTATAGATAATATACGTCTATAACAACACACACCGCGTAACGAGATCTTCCACTTGAAAATACCCAAGTCTCATAAAAAGAAAAATTTCAATATATGCTTCAAATATCATTGCAGCTGAGCATAAAATCTGCGACACAATTTAGGCCGTTCATACCATTTCGTAGAAACGGCAAGCCGACGTAGATACCCTCAGAGCAAAAACATGGCCTATGATTGCCATTATTTATTATATAATGTTTTTTTCTTTATTATTTTTGTAAAAATAATATTTTTGAAGAAATTTCTTCCAGCATCGTAATCCCGGTATTCAAACTACATATGCAGTTTCAGCACCGGGATTCACGGTACCAAAAAAAAGCTTGACGTGCATGGTGCATGCTAGAGCGGTCAATTGCACCATAAAATTGGATGAGAGCAATACGTTGATAAAAAACGGAAACAACAATAGCGGTGATGGAAAGAGAGTTGAATGGGAAGGGGTTAAAGCGGTCACCTTGCGTCGATATTGACTTTCGCTTTCTACGACCGAAGATCTCTGTTACGCTACACATTCTGAAGTTACGATCTGCGTTACACAACTCTCTGACCTGATCGGAAAAATTTCGATCGCCACCAACGCAATATAAACAAATCGTTTATTTTATTGTTCATTCGACTGTGTAAATAAATATCTATTGACAAAATATGGACTTTGAATGTTCGCAATTTTTTTAAACTCATTTTCGTGACCTTTGAAAGATGTAAGCATTTTTAAAAAAATAGAAAATCACAATCAATGTGATAAACATCACACTATTGGTTGCAATTCTTACTTTGAGCACAGCAATACTAGATTTTGAGTTAAAGAAGGCAAAAGTCAACAACTGTATTACTCATATTTCCTAAAGAAGAGCGAGCCATCAACACTCATTATCATATTTAATATGTACAAAGGCTAAATGAATTTTTTTTTTTTCAATTCATTTATTTATTCACTTCGGATATCTTCATTATTTAAAATTCCTATTTTTCTAGTCCTATATTAATATTGTTTTTTATAACTGGTCTATTATATCATTGTTTAATGGTCCTTGCGGCCGTATACGTATAAATAAATAATTAATTAGATAAATAAATGGAATCTTTTTGTCAATTTCTATTGTTAACCTTTTTTGCGCTGGCGCATTTCCGCCCCGGCCTCTACTTATAAGTTACAACTAGAGGTAGGATAGTCACAGTGCTATCCATTGTTCCATTGTTGTAAATCCTTTGTAAAAAAGGTTCGGCGAACCTTTAAAAATGCATTTACAACCTTTGAACAATACGCGGCACCATCTGGGTCCGGTGACTAGTTATAACTAAGGATAGGCGCTCGGGATCTATTTCCCAGGAAAGTAAAGTTGCCTATTGTCAATTTCTATTGTCAACCTTTTTTATTTTTGTTCTCTAGCTTTGTAGGACAATAGTAATGAACCCTCTTTCCTGGAAAATAGCACCCGAGCACCGTCCTTTACTTATTAGTAGTCACCGGAGCCTGAGGGGGCCGTGTATTGTTCAAAGGTTGTAAATGCATTGTTAAAGGTTTGCCGAACAATGGATAGCACTGTGACTCTCCTTACCTCTACTTATTAGCACTGATTTCCGTAAAAAAAGACAATTTCGTATGTTTTTAAATAATAAGTAACCAAAGGAAGAGAAAGAAAGGTTAAATAATAGAGGAATTCTCGGTAAAATGCAATGTAGGTTAATAAAATGTAAGTGGATATTTTATATATCCGAATATTTTCGGTCAAAAGAATTTTTAAAAGTGGCCTATACATTTGTCCGTGACTGTATATAATTGAGGATATTTAATATATATTCTACATCGATGAATTTTTCATAATCCTGAAAATGTACATATGTATGTATAAAAATGCATATACATACATATGTTCATAGTACATAATATACAAACTTACATACATATGTATATGTAAAAATTATTCAATTTTTAATTTGTATGAAAAATTGTATTGTAAAAATTGGATCAAAGCAGAAATGAAGCAATTTTTACTGAGTTTGACCCACTAAATTCTAACATTTATTTATTTTTAACAGAAAATCGAGTAAAGGAACAGGGCTCAGATTTTTTTCGCCCAAACGAGTCATTTTTCATGTTTATTTATTTCAAGCAGCAATGACTACTTTCTGGCTATGAAAGCCGATAATTCATCTCCTGCGAGATCGCTTTTTACGATTTGCAATTTTTTTTAAATTTAATTATTTTTTCACCATATACCCTTGTATTATATTTGTATGTATATAGAATTACATTTGTATGTTTTTCAGCGAGTTCAGAAGTGTTGAATAGGTCATTCATTATGGGACGTTTTAATCCAACGTCTGGGAATTGAATGCAGGGCAATTATTGCCGATGGGATTATGTTTTTATTGTTGGCAATTGTCGTCGCAGGTTTTTGCACGAATCAAAAAGTCAAATTTAACAATGAACGTACTCTACATACACATATTTGTATGTATGTACGCACACAATAGTATGTAATGTAATCGTGTGAGTTGACGACTTTTCCTCTCGAAAAACAATGTCGTCTCTAGGAGATGCATCGTAATTTTGCATCGCAACGGGTGCATTCACCTCCGTGGGAGCGACATTTCAATGCCAAACGGTGAATGCGAAAACAATGCGGAAAGGAAAAAATATCGGGTACCATTAAAAAAAGAAAACCTGTACCTTTACACATAAATTTGAAGAAAGTAATGGAAAAAAGAAAAATCTTCCTCTGCCAATGGATAGGTTTTCATTAAAATCATATATGACAGCGGTTCCCAACCTTTTTTGACTCGCGTACCACTTGGTAATACATTACGCTAAATTGTACCACCGTATAAAAATTATTGTATTTCATGAAATTTGTTTTTGCAAGTATAGTTATATAATATTTGCATGGTAAGGTATGTGAAGACAGGATAGACGCAATAGATCTGTTTTAAAAGAAATTGAACTATTTTGTCATACTTTTATTATTGATAAAACACAAAAAATTACAAAGTACATATAATATATATACTTTTCATTAATTAAATCTCCTTACAAAATAAATTGAATGAGATCCTTGTGCTTCTTTCGAGGAACATGTACCCTTAAGTTTGGAGCTGTATTCAATATATTTCTATATTTGTCTTTTATTAAAATATATGAAGAGAAAGCTCTCTCAACCAGTTTAGTGCTAGTAAACGGAGACAGAAATTTAAGCGCTATGTCAGAAAGCTGTTCATATTCTTCACCAATACCTAGCCAAAAATTAATAACCTTATTTATTTCAAATTTAGTTTTTAAATAATATAATTTAAAAGTTCAATGAAGTTCTCCTTTTCTTTGATTGATAATTACGTAGTTGAAAATGTGTTCAGTGTTCAGAAAATGCTCATTATCAAAGGGGTTTGAAATCCAATTGTTTGCTTCTTGAGGTTTGGGGAAGCACTGCGTAAAAGACGAGGTCAGCCTTATAAAATGTTCAATTATTTCTTCACGTATATCCCGAGACATACTAATCTTGTTTTCAGATAAGAAATTATGTAAAGTTTCAAATACTTCAGTTTGATCATTTTCGATATATACATAGATTCCAAAATCTATTTTTCTAATCATACTTTAAATTTTATCTGCAACAAGATCATTATCGATTTGTTTTCAAGTGTCAAATTCAAGTTATTTATTTATTGGAGCGTTAACGCGGTAAATTTAAAAATGCACTCCAAAATCCATGCCGGATCAGAGGCAAACGTATCGATTGCCAGATTCGAATGTACATATTGATGTTGACTATGATTATAATTAAGATAATGTTTATTAATTATATAAAACATATTTATATTTTTACTAGCCTCTTTTTACTTGATTATGATTGTAAATCATTCATTCCTGCATGTCCGCCATTACTGATTTTTTTTCGCGTACCACCAATCATCAACCGCCTACCACCAAGTGGTACGCGTACTAGAGGTTGGGAACCGCTGATATATGACAAAAATGCAAACATGATTTCTTAGGATGCTAAACGCAGTACAACGTATAGTATACTTTATATTTAAAAAGTTTTATTGGACTGTTTTAAAAAGTATAGGAAATGAATAGGTATACAATACATAGCTTCAAATATCATATGCATCATACATCTGTGTGTCTGTGTGTGTATTTGAGATAACGCTCACCGTACTATAATAGTTGTTTCGATTCTATATAAATATTTAGGTTACAGCTAAACCACTGTCAACAAAATGTAGAATATAAATATATAATACGAATATAATATCCAAAGAAAAAAAAAAAATATATATATATATGTATATATATATATATATATATATATATATATATATATATATATATATATATATATATATATATATATATATATATATATATATATATATATATATATATATATATATATATATATATATATATATATATATATATATATATATATATATTAAATATTTATATGTAATTTATAATATTCAAGGTTGCAAGGTCAATGACCGGGTATTGGGTTTTGTTAATTAAACATACACTTTTGCTTACGTCACGCGATGTAAAAATACGTACTTTTCATATTATCCGATTCCGATTCGGATTTCGACTTCGGGTTTTATAATTTCATTATTATTTTTTATTGTATAATTTAATTGGCATAACCGATTCCCGATTTCTGTTTCAGTTCCGATTCCGATTACTTATTACTATTCATATTGTATTTTAAATCATGTACCAATCCGAAAGCACCCGTTAAAATTTCAACGGGTATAAAACCAGTGTAATATAAACAGAAGGGGTGTATTACAGTAATACTATATATACAGACTGATATATTACTGTAGGATTAAGTTCATTAAATCGTTAAAATTTATGGTACATTTGTATTTGCATCTTATCTACCCAGGAATCAATCATTCGGAGGCCACGGTTGACCGGTTCAAAACTATGTGGTCGACCATTGTGGTCGTTTTGCATCACCTGCCAAATTGCTTGTTTTTCTTCGCGCATCTTCGTCGCGTTGTGCAATTGCTCTCCGGTGGTATGCGATTTGCGAAATTTACCCCCCGTACCGCACCCCCCTTCTCCCTCCTTTTCTTTATAGTAAACCCTCAGGTGGCAGCTCAAAGATTATTGGCACCGATTAAATCAAGAAGATCGTTATGAAATCGATAACATTGACTTCTTCACACGGACATATATATGTATATATGTATATATACATATACATATATATATATATATATATATATATATATATATATATATATATATATATATATATATATATATAATTTTTTTTATCAAAATTTTTGTTTTATTTGATATTAGACGATAACATTAAAGTCGCTTGTGAATGACGGCTTCTGATCGGCGCGCTTCCTCGATTAGGTTTTACACCTTAATTCTGATAATTGACAAGACATCTGCATGAGTGATATCTTAAGAGAAAGGACAATAAACAGCCATGTTATTATAAAGGTTTAACCTCTTAAAATAATTTTTGTTATTTTTTTTTAAATACAAAAAAAAATATCGGATTTTTCCTACTTGACAAATTTTTGTAAACTTATGGTGCCTCTATTACTTTTTCTGTTGACACAGATGGTTGTATTTGATTTTATTTGATAGAATAGACATTAGACTCTTTTAACTTGGGCAGTATTAGCAATTAACTGTGAGATTTTGGTGTTTTTATTAAAAATCTTTAAAAATGAAATTAAAAAAAAAAAGTCAGACTTTGAAGTTAGGTATGTGTGGCTTAAAATGTTGTAAATTATGTGGGCTATCAACCCTTCAAGGCTACCAAACATCCTGTATATATATGTACATACATATACATATACGTAGTTCAATATCAAGTATCATGTTCCATGTTGTTATGGTCCTCGGCCATTTACGATTTTACATTTCAACTTATGTCGGTTTCGGATTTATGTTATACAATTTGTGTCGGTTTCGGATTTATGTACAAATTCCATAGCCCTGATATTTCTGAACACTGTTTTTCAAAGTCCAGACAGAAAATGCAGTTGTTCCCTTTTCGCCATTTGTGGGAGTTGTGAATTACACATTGTGAAATTACCGACGTTGTGTTGTGCCAATCCTATGTTATGATGCAACAGAATTGGCCAAGATGTCCACTGATGACCCCGAGAGTGCTCTCCCAGAGTCGATTTGTCATTTCTTCATTTTTTTTTGTCTCTCAGTTGCGTACGGTAGGCACTTTCCTCGTCTGTTCTAGAAACACATGTTGGTTTCGATCTTTGGATGCGTACGAACCCATGAACCGTGTCGAGTAGGTCGATCCGTATCGTTAATTTTTCGCTTTTGAAACCTCTGTCTTCCTCTATATCTGTCTCTGTCTCCCCTCAACGACACGTCGTCGAGATTCCATGGTCAAGACTTGAACAAGTTCATTCTGGAGAGTGAACGCAGTTCATAACAAAGTGACCCACTACATAGAAGAGCCTTCACACTGACTTTTGAAGGTTCTTCTGCTCTTCTGTTTTTCTGATCCAAAATAATAATAGTAAACGTTTCAATCAAAAACCCCATCCTAATAGTCTTCTCAAGAGGTATAATTGAATTTAACACATCAATATAAAGAAATACTATTTTTTTAATATTAAAACTATCTAAATTGGGCAAATTTTCAATGTAAATTCGATTGTATCGGAAATTCCAAAGTATGAAAAAAAATTGGAAAATCCTTGTTACATGCGATGATAATACTGAAGTGGTTTTTTTAAATCAGTAATACGGATGTGGTCGTTGAGTGATTAAATAAATATATTTTTTACGTTTGCTTATTCTAATCATGTAAATATGTATGTTAGTATTGTAAGTCACGCCCAACAATGATCAATAAATCATACATGACTAGATAGCATCGACAATTAGCAAATCAACACGTTTTTTTACATTGAAACCATCGTTTCACTAATTAATTGAATAGTATTTAATACAGTAGGCGTTAAGGGGAACAAGGCCGTCTAAAAAATAATATTAAATGAAGTTTGAAAAAAAACATGTAAATAAATATAAAATTATCGCAATCAAAATGTGAAGTTAGTGTTGACCTGGCATTTGACCTGCTACGAAATCCCCAATGGAATCGTTCGGTCATTGTGGGCGATAAAATGACCGCTTTGGTATATTTTGCAATCTTATTATGATAATTCAAATGCATGTGTACAGTGCCGTTCATCGAATTTGAAAAAAACGTCATGTTTCCGCGAAATACCGCGCTTCATTTCAATTTGTCAAATGAATTCAATTTTTTAGTTAATATAAAACAAACAAAAGGCAGTCCGGGAAGACTTTTTAGACTCAGGGTTTTTTAATATTTATTATTTATTTATAGCCAAATATATGTACATACTAGTTACATTCATTTATTTCTTTTACAGTTGTGCGCCCGTATATTTATATATATTTTACATTAAACATGACATTTATGGTCTAACATTGTATAAATTATTGTAAGTACTATACAAAGAAAATAAAAATACCAATTAACATCCACAGAGACATTTATGGTAAAATTTGCAGCATTTTATACAATTCAGCAAATTTTGAGATGCTGGAAATTGGAAATTTGAAAGAAAATGAGTTAATCAAATAGACTAATATTAAACTAATAGAGAAAATCAGACGAATCGGTAAATTCTGTTAGGAAATGATCGACTTGGAGTCACAAATCCAAGGTCTGGTCAGCAGTAACCGGTGGGATATGAACCTGTGAACACTTTGTTCGAAATCATTATATAATAATCAAACAACAGAATTAAATTATCATTGTTAATTTAATACACATATTTGTTAGACAATTGATCACAATTACTAGTAGAAACATTTATTTTTTCTATTAAAATTACTTGAAATTAATTTATCTGATTTCATCGAAACGGTTCCAAAAAAATGGCAACCCTTTATTTACACAAATTAAAATAAAGTTATATGCTATATATTTATTATATTATTATTTTATTTTTGTGTTCTTGTGTTTTTTTTTATTATCTTAATTAATTTATTACTCATTTGCTTAATTTTTTTTGATTTTTAAATGCTTTTTATTATTAATAAATTAAGTTCACAATACATCTTATATTTATTTTAATAGCTACCGATCTAATGATCATTTTCTATTTTACAATTTTAATTTAATTTTGTTTGTAATCATAGTATTATATTATTCTAATGTTAATGTACAGCATAATAGAAAAGGAGCTCAAAAACCTATTTACAATTCTTATAAATGCTAATAAAACATCTAATACATAATATTAATTCAACATTCTCTGAAGTCGACGATCGAAAGCAGATTGTGTTTAGGTAATCTGTGTTTATACCTGAAGGGTATAGACATTTTGTTGTAATCACTAATCACCGAGACTCTTCACAAGTGTGTTAGTATGGTTTATTAGTGATTCTTTCATAGAAGCTACTGGTTAGTTTGTTAGTAATGTCTGTAACAAACGGAATATTATTTATGGCATGCAGTTTTTTCAAATTGGTATATATTGGTGTGTTATAAATTATTTTTACGGATTTATTTTGTATTATTTGGAGCTTGGATAGGTATGTAAGTATTCAAGACGTTGCACCGTTAAAATGAACGATACTGCACTCAAGCAAACGTGCGTCCACAAAAGGATGTTTTTTTGGCGGTTGTGTCGCAAGGATTTAATTCCATAGTGTGTATTATTATTATAATATTGCACATTTCTTTTAACGATGTTCTAACAATAATGGTGGGCTGTTGGTCTTGATGTAGTTGTTGTTGTTATAGTCGTTGACATCGACGATCGGTTAAACGACGAAATTGGTGATGTAAAGAATGTCGTTCACATTGGTCGCACAAAACAAAAGCGCGTGTCAAAAAAGTGTATTGGTACATCGAAAATGTGATGTAATTAAGATCTGGTACATGTCACGGCCCCCGACGAAGGTGAGGGATCATCGGTTCGAAAAGAATTCATTTTTATTATTCCAATTTAATATACATGTTACAGTCGAAGTGCATATTCAGCCGTGATAATTCCAACTGGCGTTTTAGGTCAACCATATTCGTATCACGACATAAGGTCCAATGATATAAGATCCAACGACAAAGGTACCACGAAAGAAGATCCACCCGATAGAATGTCTACCTGATAAGTGATCCAGACGATAAAAAACCCAGATGATAAAACGTCCGACCGAAAATCGTCCAACCGGTTAAAGGTTCAGCCACAAAAAGTCCGAAAACAAAATATAAAAAAGTAATAATGGTTGATAAAACGCTCCATATTTATAATAAATCGGATATCGAGTCAATTTGACTCGATATCTGATTTATTATAAATATGGATAGCCGGATGCAAAAGGTTCAAATTATTTTGCGAATACAACAAACAATAATATTCGATTGAATACTCGGTGAGTGAATCTAATTTGGAGTCAAGTTTTGTCAACGGGGTTTGAATTGTTTTGATTATTTTACGAATATAATAATAGTGTTATATTAAATGGTCCGTGATTGTATCGGATATCGTGTCGTCGATTACAAAAAATAATTATGCTTAATTAAATAGTCCGAATCCCGCCTTCAACGCATCACGCCGCGAGTGTGACAATAATCGCGCCACGCCTACCTCGCACTCTAAAGTACTGACCATTCAGAGCTGCACCACAAACACACAGCGGATGGCCCACGTCAACAAATATATCTATACCTATATATAAAATTGAATGTCTGTGGAACGGGAACGAGAACGGGAACGGGAATTGCACGCGTTATTGTGGCATTGCAACGCATGCCGGGTTCAGCTAGTATATATTATATAAAGTATTTAGCATACTATACTTTCACGCAGAGTGGTTACGGGTTCGAGTCCCACTACAGTCCCGCTGCCGGCCAGATCTTGGTTTGTGACTCCAGGTGGATCGTTTCTTATCGGAGTTTGCTAATTTTCTGATTTCCGTTGTAACGGTTCCTGTACAATTGACATCTCCTTCCCTTTCTTTCTCGCTAATATGAAGCTGCTCAGCGTCTTGAGGTTCGCCAATTTGATTATAAAATGCTGCAAAAATTTCTTGATAGATGTCACTGTGGATGTTTGTATGAATTCGCATTGTATAAAATGCTTATACATACATATATAGTGATTGTATTGTATCTGTCAAAGTGCAATCGTCGCTTTGGAGCGCTCTGTAAAGGCGAGTGTTCATGTCAAAGTAAAAATATATTACACTTGAACTATAATGGTAGTTGGTATTACATATGTATGTATGTAGGTTAGATGGGATATATTCCAACTAGTTCAACTATAGCATATACACCAGGTATAGGAATACTTGGATTGTTTTGATCACATTCCACAGTAAAAAAAATATTTCTTCACACAATACTCGTATTATTACAGTATGAAAAAGTAAATTAAATTTCGCGAGGGGCAAATTAAAAATGCATTAAATACGTTTATTGTTGATAAGCAACGATCCTTTGGGAACAAATCAAAACGTTCACAAACAAAATGTAACCTTTGTTTTAAAGGTTTCCTCTACTTTACTTGCGCGAATATATTTTGTTTTTGTATACATATCTGAATATATGTACATATATACATACGTATGTAAATTTGTCACGGTTCGTTTGCATTCAATCTTTGCATAACGACTCGTAGTGCAAATTTCTCCAACAAAGACGACAATTAGTTAAACTTTTTAATTGGGTCTTATCTACAACTGATTTGCATTTTGCTTGGTTGTTTCTTGCGACGATTATTTTTCCAAATCACCGCTGTTTGGATAAATATCTGATTTATATCGTTGTTATACAACGCACAACCGAAACTACATATTAACACGCGTTAATCGTATTTACACATGTAAATAAATACGTGGACACAAAAACAAACGTATATTTGGTGAATTCAGAAGTCTGTTATACCATTTCGTTAATTTCCTATATGTATATTTATTTTTTTATTTTTTACATAGATATGTATATACCAGGAAGGTTTGACAGGAAGACCCTAATGCGCCTTCCTGGACAATTAATTACAAACAATGCAGCATATTATTATTAAATAAATCACTGTATTTCTAGAAGCTGAAGAACACGAAACAACAATCAATTAATTAATTAATTCAAGAATGAATCCATTGAGACATCTATGGGTTTAGATTTGTACATAATTTTTTACAAATTGTACTCACAATAAATACAGAAGATTTGTGACAACAGGAAAGATGATTTTTTGCCAATTTTGAGGAACCGTTTCAACAATGATCAGATAAAATTGGCAAACTCTGATAAGAAACGATCGATTTGGAGTCAAAAATACCCCCAAATCTAATATGTATATATTTGGATGCTGTATGAAATTTGACGTACATATGTATGTGTATGATAAATATTTCAGTGAGTCATCTTCATAGTAACTTCTACTAAGTACATATGTTGACGACAGATTTGGCTTCATTTGAAAGTTGTTTTAAAAAATCATCTTTTAATAAAAATGTATCTAACATTTTTTATTGCATTGTCATATTAGATGCAGATGAAGCAGTTGAGAAAAATGGCTGCAATAAAATTTCTAATTATAATGATCGCCGGGTTAGAGAAAATTTTGCTTCGGGTCATATAATATGTACATACATAGGCTGCCCAACATTAGCATAAATTAAACTTAAACTTTTTTTTTGTTTATTTTATAAAAGGATTTTTTATTTTTTTTTATTATTATTTAAAGTTTTCACCATTGTGGCATTACAGGAATTCCTAATGGATCACAATGGTTACAAATATTACATACTACTATTGTACCCGATGAAATATCATCTCATGGGTGTTGGCATACTAACTTATTAAATAAAAACAATAAAAAAGAAACGTACCGGGCCTGTGTTCGATCTTCACGGGGTCGATTTTTTTTATAGCTTTTAAATATATTTAATTTAATATTTATATTTAATTATTTAATACGAAAAAAAATGGAAAAACTACCTACCTATGTACCTACATATAAACAATATAAAACACAAATAGAAAAATTAATTAGTTAAATAAATTTCAATGGATGGCGCTAAATGCTCAGAAACTTAGCGCCGTCTATTAGCTTAGAGGAAACATTGGCATCAAACAGTATATATAGAAGTTTTTTTCTTTTGTTATTATATTCGTATTATATACGCTTTGTTGGCAGTGTTTTGGCTGTGACGTACATACATATGTACATATGTCAAATCGAAACGACTATTATACGACGGCGAGCGTTATCTTACACAGACACACAGAATAGTGTTATTATACATATATTTATTGAAAAAATCAACATTATAGATTTTTAACAATTATAGATTTTTACAAAATACATAATATATCTAGTACACATATATAACGAAGAAGAAACAAAAAATATATAAATTATACATAAATAAAATATTAATTTATACATACTAGGGATTGGAATTTGAAATTAATTTAAAAATTGCACGGAAAAAAATGTGTAAAAAAAGATATTTTTAATTTTTAAACTCGCTAGATAATTAATTATTTTAAAATAATAAAAAATCACAATCGAATGGAAAAACATCTTAATGGAATCACCATTAGTAACTTTTAGCACCGCAATATTGGATTTTGAGTTAAAGACTACAAAAGTCAAAACAACATAAAACTGCGTATAAACGCTCATATCTAATAAATGAGAGCAAATCAACAAAAATCATTGTCATATTCGAACTCATTGAGCAAAACTTAGTAAAGATTGATTAGTTTCCGCTGAATTTTTTTGTTTCTAAGTGTTATCATTTCAACTAATTCAATTTAAAAAAAATAGTGGATTTAAAATAAAGTTGGGATATACATATGTACATATGTATGTATGTATGTACATATGCTCAAAATATATCATGTTTTGAAATATTGGTATTCAGAAAAGTCAACTCTGTTATCTTCTGTTATTTCGCATATAAAATATTTTATGTCTTTGCGAAAGCTTTTAAAAGCATTTTAAAACTTTGTTGTGCCATAGTAAAGAAATAATTATGTATTCTTAGACCATGTCCTGTTCGATTATTTTTTGCAACAGTGCTTTGTATGCGTGTAGAATTTCAAAATTAAATAAACAGTTATATTAACGTCAAACTTGATATCTAAATATGTTCTAAAGAGTACTCCTTGTACTTACATGCATACATATCTATTCGTTCTGAGAAAACTCTGGATTCTGCGAAGAAAATATAAATAAAAAAAATTAAGAAGTTATGAAAAGTCTAATATTCATTAGCCCAAATCGATATATGGACTAATGAATATTAATTAAGAGTAAGCATATTTCACATGGTCTTGAGCATTCATTCTCATTTGGTAATAAAAGTTTTGACGGTCCTGAGATCGCCAATGCTTTTGCTTCATTTTTTAGCTCTGTCTTTGACCAGAGAAAACCATCCCTTAATGCTAGTTTGGCTTCACAAATTGGTACTGAGGGTGTCGGTATAGACATTCCGCGGGTATCGCTGGGAGATGTTAGGATGGCTATTATGAATCTGAAGGGGTCTGTTGGGCCTGACGGTGTGCCCCCTGACGTATTAAAGGTATGCTGTAATTCGCTTTTAGAGCCTCTTCAGTTTATTTTTAACCTTATTCTTGCTTCTGGTAATTATCCTGAAAAATGGAAATTATCTAGAGTCATTCCTATTCATAAGAGTGGCTCTAAAAATGAGGTTGAAAATTATAGACCTATTGCTATTATCTCGGCTATTCCCAAAATTTTTGACATCATCCTTCACCGTTTGATTCTTGCGCAGTTTAAAAGATTATTGTGTGATGAGCAACATGGTTTTACACCCTGTCGTTCCACTACCACTAATCTCGCCTGCTTCACACATTTGATCATGTCTAAAGTTGACGTTGGTCAGCAAGTTGATGTAGCCTACTTTGACTTTCGTAAAGCCTTTGATCAAGTCAATAATGACGCTCTTTTGATCAGGTTAGCTGAAGTGGGTTTTTCAACGCGTCTTCTTAAACTCTTTGCTTCTTATCTTAGTGATAGGAAGCAATTTGTTAGATATGGTCTTTATGAATCTCCTTCATTTTTTACTCGATCTGGTGTTACTCAGGGGTCCACTTTAGGCCCATTACTATTTACAATTCTTATTAATAACCTCCCTAGAGTTTTATGTAATGCATCATGTCTCTTGTTTGCTGACGACGTTAAATTATTTTTTGCTGTCAAGGATGAGAGGCAAGCCTCTCTCCTTCAAGCTGATATTAACGCTGTCTTGGAGTTCAGTTCTAGTTTAGGCCTTGAACTTAATTTAAACAAATGTGCAATTATGAGCTATGGACGTGCACATTCACTCTATTGTCACGGATATTCCATTAGATCCGTCTTGTTGAAGCGTGTGGAATCTATTGTCGATTTGGGTATCACTTTTGATCCTCAGCTCACCTTTCACAACCATATCAAAAAAGTCGCTGACGTTTCCTTTCGTCGACTTGGATTTGTTTTGAGATATGCAAGATTATTCTCCAATCCTTTGTCTTCTCGCTTGCTTTTCAATTCGCTTGTGAGAAGTAAGCTAGAGTATAATGCGATTGTGTGGAATCCGCATGAAGCAAATTACTCTCTGATGATTGAGAAAGTGCAAAAAGCATTTCTTCGTTTCCTATATAGGAAAGAATATGGGTATTACCCATATCTCTACCCCACTCCTTTCCTTTTGGGCATGCTTGGGTATAATTCCCTTGAACTTCGGAGAAACTTCTCATTAATTCGTTTCGTTCTCCTGCTCTTACGTGGTAATACGTCATGCCCGTTGTTGCTGGAGCAGTTGGGGCTTTATGTCCCTATTCACTATGTGCGTGGTAGACATCATCATTTGCTGGCTGTACCTCCTGCCCGCACAGTCCTTTTTCGAATGGCTCCTATTCCAAGAGCTATCCGACTTCTTAATGAAATCGTTGCTGCCGAGACTGAATGTGATATTTTCCACCTTAGTGAGCGTAAATTGTCGGAAATTACTCTAACCCATTTATCTGGTAGTCTGCGCTCATCATTGTTTTCATGATTGATTGTGATTTATGAGTGAAATTTTGATTAACTCTCTTCCATTTGGGCCTTACAGGGATGTTTTGTATTTGTAGTTGTTTCTTACATATTTATTGAAACTGGCTGTAGGTGCAAGGCATTCCTTATGCTATATTTTATTTGATATTTTTACTTTATCTGTTATTATAAATGCTATTTTTTATGTATGTATGGATGTATTTATGTTTATGTTAATTGTTATTTTGTTTTTTTTCTTTTTTGTGTTATATTTTTTGACCATTGTGGCGCTTTAGGAATTCCTGTTATGCCACAATGGTCTGTTTAAAATAAATAAATAAATATAAAATATAAATAAATGGAAACGTAATTTTCAAAATAAAGTTGAAAATATGGGTGAATTGATCTAGCGTGAGACTTAAGTAAAATGTACATGTCATGGCATTCCCTCCCCACTTGACCTGCGATGGGCCAATTACATTTCGTTTCAGTTTCAATTTGACTTTTATTTTTTGCTAGTTTTAAGTTCGTGTTTCGTGTTTTGAAATTTTTACATTAATAAATGTTTTAATATAAAATACGTAAGTTGTTGATATTATGAATTTATTTATCGAATACGTATATATTTTATATTAATGGAAATTTATATTTTTTAGACGATAAAAGTAGTTGTCACCTCCATGTTATGAACAGCAAAACTTACAGTAATATTATTTAAGACCTTGCATCGAATTATATTGTAATAATATGATACAGTTAAATAAGAAATAATTTAAAACAAAAATATACATATTATTTTACCTCCTTACAATGTTACAATGTTTGCCAGCAGTGTGGCTTAATGGTAGCGTGTATTTTATTTTTTATTTTTATTTTATTAATTGAAAAATCAACAGACAGGATGTACAGAGATAGGTATAAAAAACACAAAAAGTAAATAAATAATATATGTAACACCCGAGTCCAATAATAGATTATTGTATGGTGTATGTTTAGCACCAAGTGATCAGTGGGTTCGATCCGCTATATGTACTGCTGGTTAGATTTGGGGGTATTTGTGACTCCAAATCGATCGTTTCTTATTTATCTGTTTGCCAATTTTATCTAATCATTGTTGAAATGGTTTCTCAAAATTGGCAAAAAATCATCTCTCATGTTGTCACAAATCTTCTGTATTTATTGTGTGTACAATTTGTAAAAATCTAAATCCATAGATGTCTCAATGGATTCATTATGTAATTAATTAATCAATTAATTATTATTTCGTGTTCTTTAGCTTCTGGGAATACAGTGATTTATGATAAAATAAAAATGCTGCTTTGTTTGTAATTAATTGTCCAGGAAGGCGCATTGGGGTCTTCCTGGACATGTATGTAAAAATAAAATAAAATAACACATTGCACGAATGCAACAGTATGTTCGGTTCTCGTAAGTCTCATGCTAATCGGATCGACTATAATATATGTATATGTATGTAGATTAAATAATATGTCAATAATAATTATTATATGTGAATATTTGACGTGCTTTAGTGTAAAGTTGTGTTGTTCAATGAAAAAGAGTTTGTGAAACACTGTCCTAATATAATGTATACATATGTATTGGTACATCTGAGATTAAGCTTCGTTCCTTATTCGTTACATCGCCCCGGTGGTGAACGTGTTAAAATTTCGGCTTGCAATTTTGTATCTGAATTGTTCGGGCATTTTTTGTCGTTTGTGCAAATTACAGTCGACGCATTATTATTATTGTGTTCGTGTGAAGAAAGTGTTGTTTTGAAACTATGTATTTCGAGTTGTGCGCAATACATTGTTTTGTGTTTTTTTTTTCGTTCTTAAATTAATTTTTTTGGCAAATTTTATTATTTCATATATATCTGGTCAGTTTTTCAAAACGGACGTCCCCGGTTGATTGATATGCGGCGAAATTTCATTTTTAACGAGTCGTATCGTCTCAACTTTCGTTTGATGAAAAATTTGATACATTTATTATAAATAACACAGCGAGCGTTTTTTTATCATAAAAATAATTATATATTTTCAACTGGATTTGTTACTGTTTGTTTGTGTCTTTATCTTGAAGACGTGCAATTTTTTTTATTTTTATTTTCATACTTAAACGAATCCACTATGCAAAGAACAGGCTAGACTTCTTTTAGTTTTCTGTTTCGAACTTTTTTAACATCATATACATATGTACATAATTAAAAAATTACAATTAATTATCTGACTTCACTGATAAATGCTTTGATAATTTTAGAGCTGTTTCTTTTATATTTAGAGTATGACTTTTTTTATTTTTTTTTTACTTATTCTGACTATTCCTTACATTTAAAAGTTTTTTTTATTTAAGTATAAATGTATACATTTGATATAAAATTTCGGAAAATGTTTTTTTTTTAATATAATGTCTTGTAAATTGAATGAATTTGAGGTTCATGTCTAATATAATAAAATAAATTTATATGAATAAATAAATTAATTAAAAAAAAATTAATTATACTTAGTGACATTTATGTACATAATTATAAATTTTTATATTTTACTAAGCATGTTTTAAAGTTTTAATTTATGTTCATAGATGTCAGTAGTTACTTTTTATATAATTTTATAATTTCAAATTATAAAAATACTCATATATATTACATAGTAAGCACTTCCATTTTATTGGAATGTGATTTTTAATATACGGTAGCACGACAAACCAGCGCAAACCAACTTAGCGCCGAGCTTTCGGCGCAGATTACTCAATACAGCAATTATAATTGAAAACACATTTGAAACTTACTGAAAAAATTGTTTTTGCGCTGAATAGTCCATGCGCTGAATTATCATCCGCTGAGTTGTCTGCGCCGAAAGGTCGGCGCTAAGTTGGTTTGCGCTAAGATGTCGGTGCGCCTTAATATACACATTTTTGTCAATATATTGTTTTATGTAGCACATTAATAAAATTTAATATCTTAATATAAAGTGACATCTTTGAAAAAATTTAAATATGTATGTAGTTATCAGAAAAAGCTGGTGTGTCAAAGTTTTAATTCCACCACTTTTTTTTCAATTGAACATACATATATAATATATATTTTTTTATTCTTAAATTTAAATAAAGTAAAATATATGCGTATTAAGTAATAATTTTTATGACTCATTATTTTTAAAATTGAAATGTGTTCATTTTCACCAAATTACCATTGATATTTTCAACATCTATACCTGATCATCATTATCATACATAACACTCTTAAAATTTTTAAAGGTATACATATACATACATCTATATATAGAGTACAACATTTCCACACAGATTTGTCTACAAACAAGCTCGTAAAGAACAAGACTTTCACCATTATCATATTTTTTATTTTATTATGTTCCGTACTAATTTTGAAATAAAATAAAATATTTAGCTAAATTAATTTATATTAAAATTGAGGCTAATAGAAAATGATCTACATCCATATTATATGTTTATACACTCAATTTGGTAAATTGCTTATTTCATGAAATTGTCACAAAATGCTTCATTCTCAAACTGATCAACGTTTATATTACAGTTTCATTGACGATTTCATGAAATGTGTTATTTCACGAATTGTGTATAACATTTACATTATACCATCTTTTAAACCCTTAGATGAATAAATTCGAAGGTTCAACACTCTATGGATTTCGACCAGAGATTGAGGGTGCTTTGCAACAATTGCTAACGCGACAATCTTTAAATTGTTCTATTATGTCTATTAGAACTAAACACGTGTCATTTATGCCTGGGGATGACGAGTGCCTCAAATGGCATAACTGATGGCGTAGCACCGTCTATTATGCCCAAACTAGGTTGCTCTTGATTAGGCACCAGTTTGAAGTCAAAGTTCTGGAGCATACTGACGATGAACATGAAAATGTTGGATTTGGCCATAGATTCACCCATGCAGCGACGTTTTCCTATTCCGAATGGTATGTAAGTGTCTGGGATGGACAATTTTCCGTTGAATAAGAATCTCTCTGGTCTGAAGCCTTCTGCGTCTTTGAATAGACTTTCGTCCATCATGATGCCGTAAAAGTTTGGCACCACCATGGCATCCTGTAAATTTTCCAAAATTAAATTTATCCCATGTCAGTCAAGACTTGGTCGTTTGAAGTTTAGTCGATTTTTATTATTACTCACTTTGGGTATTGTATATCCACATAACTTGGTATCCTTGAGTGCTCTGTGAGGTATTCCAAACGTTCGTCCAATGAAATGTCGTACCACTTCCAAAACAATAGCTTCATTGTATGGTAATCTAAAAACAAATATTTCATTTACTTAATTTGTTATTAAATAAACAACTTAAAAAGGTATTTAAATTAAATACGATGCTATATGTGTATGAATTGACGAATTTGTTTTCTTTATATAATCTAGTTATTATAAAGGAACTAGTGTTGTACCCGATGACATATCATCGCATGGGTCTTGGAATATTAAATTATTAAATAAAAAAATAAATAAAAGTAATGTGTCGTCGGTCATGTGTTCAATCCCCACGTCGTTGATTTTTTTTTCAAATACCTTTTAAATATATTTAATTTAATATTTATATTTAACTGTTAAAATGGTAAAAATTACCTACATACATATAAACAATTTAAAACACCGATAAAAAAATTAATTTATTAAATAAATTTTCAATAAATGGCGTTAAACATTAGTAGCGATCAGTACATATATATATATATATATATATATATATATATATATATATATATATATATATATATATATATATATATATATATATATATATACTATATCGTCTGCGGTTCGCAGACGATATAGTTTTAATAGCTCGTGACTCAGCTGACCTAATTAACAGACTAACACAGCTGGTCAGGGAAAGTAGAAAAGTAGGATTAAAAATTAACGCAGATAAGACCAAACTAATGTTCAATAGTTATTGCATGCCTGATAGCATCCCATTAGATGATAAACCAGTAGAAGTAGTAAATAATTATTTATATTAACGTCAAATAATTGACATGTCTGGTAGTAAAGATGAAGAGATAAAGAGACGTATGAAATTAGGATGGAGTGCATTTGGACGGATGAACGCTGTTTTTAAATCAAAAATGCCGCTCTGCCTGAAGAAAAAGATCTTTAATCAATGCGTTTTGCCAGTGATGACGTATGGATGTGAAACTTGGACACTGAACGCCAAGATGCTACATAAAATCCAATTCACTCAAAAAAGTATGAAACGCTGTATGCTTGGCATAACGAGGAAAGACAGAATGCGGAACACGTGGGTGAGAAGTATGACAAGAGTAGTGGACATAGTGGATAGAGTGAAGAGATTGAAATGGCAATGGGCGGGTCACGTAGCTAGGAGGATGGGCGAAAGGTGGACAAAAGAAGTGCTTGAATGGTACCCGAGAGAATGCAAAAGGGTAAAAGAAAGACCGCAAGGAAGATGGGTGAACGAAATTAGGAAAATGTGCGGAGTGAGATGGATGAATGTTGCGCAAAACAGAGACGAGTGGAAGCGTGTTGGGGAGGCCTTCATCCAGCAGTGGATGGCGAATGGCTGCAAATGATGATGATGATATATATAGAAGTTTTTTTCATTTTGTTATTGTATCCGTATATACGTTTTAGCAGTGGTTTAGCTGAGACGTACATATGTATGTCGAATCGAAACGACTATTACAATACGGCGAGCGTTATCTCAGACAGACAAACAGACGGAATAGCGATATTATGTATATGATGATCAGACCATTATACTCTGTGGACCGATTCAGTTATTTGAGTATTATATTTTAATACTAGCTAGGGCTACAATAAGGGAGAAAACACACTGAATGGTACTTGGTACGTGTTTTTTTTAAATTACTTTTAAATATGCGAAAAAAATGCAGCACCCCTAACCCATATACACGGTACACAGTCCCAAAAATCACCCCTTTAGTGTTTTCGGTGATATTTTATCCTTGTATTTATCCTTGCTTGACAGTGATCGATAACGGTGAATCCTTTATTTGAAAGTAGGAGAAACATATATATTCTGCGTGTGCAACTACACCCGAATTCAGTTTGATAAACAACCACAGTCATAGTGGGGAGCCATGGACATAAAGTTCCGTACCACTCAGTGTGTTTTCGCCATAATTATCGAGATGCCGACCGGGATGTTTAGAAATTTATTGGTAAAAAATATAATTGAAAAACTAATGATATAAACTACAAACTACAAACTTGCAGTTTTATTTCAATATTCCTAGCTTGCGAGCTATTTAGACTGAATTGTGGGAGCACTTTTTGTACTTTTATTTTGAAATCATAGGAATGGAGGTGGACAAAGCGAGTGCTGGAATTGTACCCTATAAAATTTAAAAGGGTGATAGAAAGGGTGGATAAAAATATGTTAGGTAAGATGTATGAGTTGCGCAAATGTGTGATGACAATTTTGGCGCCACCAGATTTTGAAGCCCTGGACTATCGCTTCCTTCGCACGGCTCTGTGTATACATTTCAGGAATTGCAGATCACACGGTGAAAAGGTCACACAGCTAAATGCCCGTGAAACGAGCACTGGGATGAGGGTATGATTAGTAGAGGTAGGACCGGAAGCGTGCCGTTCTTTGTTTATTGTTCGCAGTGCATTGATCATTTTTATGATGAACCTTTTTTTTGCACTCTAGCTTTGTAGTTTGCTCTATTTCCAGAAAAATAGACCCACAACACCCTGATTCCTGGAAAAAGCACGCTTCCGGTCCTACCTCTAATGATTAGCTCTGGTGACTCGTATTTGCACCTGTCTTTGACGCCCTGCCGCCTTTACACCTGTCATTCCCACATTTACTTGTTTTTGTCTGACTAACTTATGATTAACTGACTGCTAGATAGAAAACCGAGACATCTGACTCATGGACCGGGACATCGGGGACACATACATATCTATGTATTAACCAGGACATGTCCCAGTCTACCGGGACGTATGGCAGCCCTACACTAGTGGAAAAATCTAAAATTAAAACTAAAGGCGACACAATATTCTTTTTAATTTAATTCCGGCATTATATACATATGTATGTATGTATATATCGATTTGTTCTGTGAAACTTTATCTTGTTTTTTTTTTATTATTTTATAAATTTTAAATCATCTTTAAGTTGAGTTATTGCAGAAAATTATACCATATTTTTCCGAATGGAAAATCTCGAACATAGTTTCAATGTTTAAATTTTTTAAAAATAGGTATAATTGTATTATACTCACTTTGCCCTATCGTCTAGAGTTGGCATGCGGTCTCTCCCTATAACAGCGTCTATCTCTTCTTGAGCCTTCTTTTGCACATCTTGATTCCTGACTAGGTACAAAAAGGCGAAACCCATACTTTTAGAAGTCGTCTCCGAACCAGCCATGAACATGTCCATACACACTGCCAACAGATGATCGTCAGTGAAGTTGTTACTCTTGTCGGCCGTCTGCAACTTCCTCAAATACGCGTCCATGAAGTCGCGATCCTCATTCTCTGGTTTGAACTCCTTCTTGTGCTTGTCCAGCTCGGCATTGAGGAATTTCCACAAACTCTGATGCATACTGAGAAACTGCTTGTATCCTGACATTTCAGGTGCTATGTGTCTCAACCATGGAAAATGACTGAAGACAGCTCCCACCATGTCTATACTCGAGAACAGCTCGAATAGAATATTCTGCAACTCCTTCAGCTCGGCGTCTTCGGACTTGTATCTGATTCCAGCCATCATAGACCAGAGTGTATTTAGAATATATATTCCAAAGAAGTCATGCATTTGAACAACGGCCGAATTGTTATTGTTGATGGCACACTTTTTCCTCATATCGTTAACGAGATGTTCAGATTCAGTCATGATGAATTCAGCCATTCCCCTCCTTCCAAAACCGAACTCTTTCAAGTGTCTCATTGTGAATCTCCTTTGATCCTTCCAGATATCTTCGTCAGTCATTACCAGGCCCCTCCTCTCTCCCCAAGTCCTCGCTTCATAGAAGATTCCCTTGGGCCTACCGTCTATATCTTCGTTCAGAAGCATCTCCTTGATCGAATCATTGTCCGATGTTATTACGATTCTGTCCACACCCACTCTCAAACCCAACACTCCTTTGTTGCAATATTGCTTTGTAAGATTCTGGGTAGCTTTGCATAGATATTTGGCTTCAACTCGGGCATTTTTGACCTCCAGGGTGCTTCCCACTATAGGTAACCACTTAGGCCCCGGAGGATATTTCTTAGGTTTTCTAGTGTCCAGATAGAGGAGTATGGCTACCAAAGAAATCAACAGCAATATTTGGATCCACATTGTTCTAAAAAGTGCAAGCAGAATGAGAGGCATGAGACTAAATAGAAAAGCAGATTAAACTATATGTATGTACGTATATACGACATGAAACTCAGTTATGACTGTTAAGATTAAGTAATACTTTGTTTGATACGTACGTATCGATATTATTTCCGCTTCATTCCAAAGTATGTACACACGATCGATCTCTGGCCAAGTTACTCTTCTTTCTGTCCTTAAATTATAATACTTTGAAATACATTTCATTTTAAATTAAAAAATAATTGTTTTCATTAGATAATTCAAAATTCAAATCGCATATATTTTTTAAAACAATTTTTTTGAAAATTTCGCAACAACTGACACAGATACACAGACAGACACACAGAATTGTACGCGGTACGCATATATACATATGTATAGCATCGCAATCCAAGCCAAATCTCACCTCCTGGAATGTTTTCGTTGACATTTTATCCTTGTATTGACATACATAGATTTGAAAGTGATCAATAACGGTTATTCGCATATTTAAAGCACCGAATGGGAAGCTTGTGTAATAAGATCGTAAGAATTAACAATAACACAGCTGAAGTCTACCTAGGCATGCCGTACCGTACGATTCAGTGTGTATGCGTCTTTGTGCTGTTATCATCGCACAAAAAACAGAATATATTTATATTTCTTCGCAAAGCTATTTACATACATACTTATGAGCCGTTATATTTGAAAGTAGCGGAAGTCTAATTTTCAGTCCCAAAAACACTATTTCTGTTTGACTTAATTCCCAAATTGCTATTACTTATTTTAATTCGATATATTCAGAATCTCGGAAAAGAGGAATAAACGTATTACAGGCCACCAGTATTTTTAAATATTGCTAAACGCAAAATATTATATTTAATGTTTCACGAAATATTTCTTGAAATGAAGAAAAGTGTACTTATGCTATTTTCAAATATAACGGCTCGTATATCAGTTTTAAATATACTGAATTTGACATATTATTTTATATAATTGGTACATTTTTAAAATATTTTAAGCGACCCATGTAAACATATATGGAAAACAAAAAAATTACATCATTCCAAAATTGTTTTTTTTTTTTTGTATTGAAAGAAGTTATAAAATAAAAATAGATACAAGAATAATAATATAGAAGAGAAAAAAAGAAGATTTTAGGTACTGTTGAATCATTCTTCAAACCATAATGGTCCAAATTCATAAGTGAACCAATCGAGATGATCGGTCCACTTATTTGTGAACTACTTTTCGGAAATATGATAAACCGGAAAAATCGGACGTTCCGTATTTTTGCAGGGACCGGTCGGTGATGTAAAGGGCAAGCACAGCCGGGTGAAAGTGAAGAGGAAAATAGGTCTGCCTTGGACAAAATGACCGTAGAAATTGTTGCACAATTGCATGTTATTTCACAAACCGGTTTATTACCTCTGCAACTGCGCGTGCACTTTTTCATCATAGCGTGATCCAATAACCGATTCGATCCCTTTCCTGTTTTGCAATGCTAAATGAAACTTAATGAGTTTAATTATCCTTATCCGATTGTATTATAGGAACTACCAAAACATACATACAGGATACAGTTAAAAAAAGTAGCATCATCTTGATTTGAGAAACATCTATGCAGAGTTTCTATAAATATCTGTTTGACTAAGTTCACAAATTGCTATCACTTCTTTTAATTCGATATGTCCAGACTCTTAGAAATGCAGAGCAAACGTATAACAGACCAGTATTTTTAAATATTATAAAAAAAGTAGCATCGTTTTGATTTGAGAAACGCCTATACAGAGTTTCTGTGAATATCTGTTTGACTTAGTTCACAAATTGTTATCACTTATTTTAATTCGATATGTCCAGACTCTTAGAAAAGCAGAGCAAACGTATAACCGACCAGTATTTTTAAATATTATAAAAAAGTAGCATCGTTTTGATTTGAGAAACGCCTATACAGAGTTTCTGTGAATATCTGTTTGACTTAGTTCAGAAATTGTTATCACTTATTTTAATTCGATATGTCCAGACTCTTAGAAAAGCAGAGCAAACGTATAACCGACCAGTATTTTTAAATATTATAAAAAAGTAGCATCGTTTTGATTTGAGAAACGCCTATACAGAGTTTCTGTGAATATCTGTTTGACTTAGTTCAGAAATTGTTATCACTTATTTTAATTCGATATATCCAGAATCTTAGAAAAGCAGAGCAAACGTATAACAGACCAGTATTTTTAAATATTTTAAAAAAGTAGCATCGTTTTGATTTGAGAAACGTCTATACAGAGTTTCTGTGAATATCTGTTTGACTTAGTTCACAAATTGTTATCACTTATTTTAATTCGATATGTCCAGAATCTTAGAAAAGCAGAACAAACGTATAACAGGCCAACAATATTTTTAAATATTATAAAACGCAAAAAATTATATTTAATGTTTAGATATTTCTCGAAATGAAGAAAAGTGGACTTGGCCCAATTTAGAACATAACGACTCAAATATAATAGATATTATCTAGGAGAAATATTGGTGTAAATTTAAATCAGATAATTGTGTTAATTTTGAAATGTGAATAAGTATTTGAAAAGACAATTTAGTATATATGTATATACCTTTTCAACTCCAATTTGCTGCATTAAAATCTATCCAATTATGGGAACTGATTGAATTTCATAGTTTTGACAAATCCGATGAGTGAAATTCGATTCGAAACCGAGATAAAAGTAGTTCAGGGGAGTTGTTATTAATGAAAAGTCGGAAAAGAACAGATCGAACCACTTGCATCGCACTTGTTGTTGCACTGTTGATGCAATGATGCAACGAGCGTCGCCATATATACGGGCACTTTCTCCGCTGCACACAATTTATATAGATGCTAATCCGAAAGTACACACACACACACACACACGCAAGTTATCCCCCAAACAAACGGAAATATGCAAATCAGATTTAAATCTGCGACGGCAAATTAATATAGAACTGATTTAAACTGATGCTCGAAAGAGCTATGAAATTTAATTTCATTCATTTTTGTTGATGTCTATAAGGATACTTATTAATGTATTTAGTATAGATATACCCCGACTATATTGGTGTGACATAAATATTTCAAGTTGTTTCTAAAAAGTATATATAATATTATATTATACGAATTATCAGGCGTTATGTAGAAAGTTATAAAAAAATCTTTTTTCGACAATTTTTTGTATAAGATCTAAAAAATCCGTCATGATTTAAGCTGCAGTGTCACGAGATAGTATACTAAATTTGATGGTTCTAAATTGAAAATATTAGATTTGGACAAAAATACTTGTATCGTATATATAAAGCCGAACTATCATTGAAAAAAATCGTAAATAAAAAACGGATCTCTTTATGAAATAAAATTTGATAAGTAGTAAAATAATAAATAAAAATTCAGTTATAATACTAAAAGATTGTTCTAAATGGAAAGCCATAGATATTCAAAACAAACTTATATATTATATTACTAGTGGTTTCACCCGGCTTTGCTCGGTATTTGTAATTTAATATAAACCACTTAAACATGGCTTAAACCGCTTAAACATAACAATAAAAATTTATTTCAATATTCATTTGTTTTTTTATTAAATTTAACGTCACAAATTCTACCAACCAAACCTTACATACTTTCATACAAGGTATGTTTCGAAATTATATATTAGATATAGTAGATATTAATAAAGTAGATTACTCTTATGGTATAATGATACAATATTATATAAAAAAAAAACAAAGAAAAACTTAGCAAGCTATAATCTAATATACAATTTCGAAAGAAACTTTGTATGTATGTTTGTAAGCGTTGGTTCGTAGAATCCGTGACATTAAATTTAATAAAAAAGCAAATGAATATTCAAATAAATTTGAATAAAATGAAACTATTCAAATAAATTTAATAAAAACACGTTTAAGCGGTTTATATTTATTACAAATACTGAGCGAAGCCGGGTAAAATTACTAGTTATATTATATATATGGTTTTATTTGCACAATTAAAAGTAAAAGTCCTTCGCTGTAATCCAATAGCAACACGTACCAATTATATGAAGATTGATCAGCTTTGTTAAAAAAATTAGTAATACAAGTACAATAAAAATAAAAACGAGACAAATTAACAAAATCGCACGGCAAAACTAATCAATTAAAATTAATAATATTAAACGATTGCGATACTCTTCATACCTACGTGCTCCAATATGTCTGTTGCGGTTCTCGTTCGTCTCGTTGTGTCGGATTCGACCCGATATACCTCTGCTTATAAGTGTGCCCCACCCGCTCACCCACCGCTTCCCGGAATCTCGGAATTGTGTTTTTAATTTGCGAAAAACAATTTAAAAATCCCAGATCGCAGTGGCGCCAGCTAGCGTTAAATTGTGCGTGATAAAAATTTTATTTCAATCGAAAGACGATTGAATCGCTCGCACATAACCGTGATGTGAAACATTTTCGCGTGTTAAATTATGAATTGTATAATATGCATATATTATTTAATATTTCGCGAGACATTAAATATAACGGTTTGCGTTTAGTAATATTTAAATTTACTGGTGGCCGGTAATACGTTTATTCTGCTTTCCCGAGATTCTGGACATATCGAATTAAAATAAGTGATAACTAGACTGCGGATAGAGAGGGTGCTTTTTCCAGGAATCGGGGCGGTTTGGCTCTATTTACAAAGATAGAGTGCAAAAAAAGGTTCTAGGACACTTACCCCCTGGACACATACACTCCGGTCAAAAACCCCCTGGAAAACATTTATTCTGCTTTTCCGAGATTCTGGACATATCGAATTAAAAGAAATGATAACAATTTGTGAGTTCTTGGACACTTACCCCCTGGAGAAATACCCCCCCAGACACATACCCCCGGTCAAAAACCCCCCGTGCAAATAGCCCCCGGACATATACCCCCGGTCAAAAATTCCCTGGACATTAACCCCCCGTGCAAATAACCCCCCCCCTCCCGGCAAGGATAAAAATATTTTACAAAAATTGACATTATCTTTAATAAAAAGACAGTATCTTTAATAATATTGAAGGCGGCCCTTACAAACAAGCATCTCAATCTTCATACGCGGTTGAGATTCGCGAAGAGCTACGTCTGGACAGTATTACTACACGGATGTGAGACGTGGACTCTGAAAACCAAGATGATCAGCCGCATTGAAGCTTTTGAGATGTGGGTCTGTCTATAGGCGTATGCTGAAGATTCCGTGGACCAAAAAGATATCAAACGAAGCTGTCCTCGGCATGATGGGGAGAGGCAGGGAACTTGTTTCTGTCATCAAGCGGAGAAAGATGGAGTACCTCGGACACATGATACGGGGTCCAAAATACGAATTTCTCCGTTTGATAACCATGGGGAAAATAGAAGGAAAAAAATGGATTGGCAGGAAAAAGTTATCTTGGCTTCGAAACATGCGCATGTGGACCGATATGAGCGCCGAAGAGCTGTTCCGAGCCGCTGAAGACCGATGCGGATATATTCAAATAATCGACGAGGTGGTCGCCAACGTCCGGATGCGGACAAGGCATTAACAAGAAGAAGAATCTTTAATAAAAGTCAGTATCAATGTTAATTTATTTCAGCCACAAAAATACATATTCAGAAATACAGATATTAATAATACATACATATATAATTTTGCAAAAATATCTAAAAACCACCAGCACGCCTGATCTATGCCGGGCTCAAACTTACCCATTGGAGTGTTTTCGGACATAAGCTTGACAGCGATTCCCATATTTGAAGAAATCTAAGAGAATCTTGTCAAAATAATAAGATCGTACGAATTAACATCGACTAACACCAGCAGCGTGGACTAGTGGTTAGCATATTATGCTGTCGAGCGGAGTGGTCACGGTTCGATTCCCACTAGTAGCTGTTGGCCAGACCTTGGTTTGTGACTCTAGGTCGATCGTTTCGAAACGGTTCCTGTAAATTGGAATTTCCTTTCCAATCTCTCTTGTAAATCTCAAGTTATTCAGCGTCTTGTGGTTCGCCAATTTCTATTGCTATAATAATGCTGCAAAAATGTCTCTGTAGATTTCACTGTGGATGATGTTTGTATTTTTTTTTACATAAATATTTGTATCTACATATACATACATATATATAACAAGGAAGGCTTGACAGGACCGACAGGAAGGCTTGACAGGAAGACCCCAATGAGCCTTCTTGAACAATTAATGAGAAACAATGCAGCATTTTATTATTACATAAATCACTGTATTTCCAGAAGCTCAAGAACACGAAATAACAATTAATTAATTCATTAATTACAGAATTAATTCATTGAGACATCTATGGATTTAGATTTTGTACATAATTTTTACAAATTATACAAACAATAAATACAGAAGATTTGTGACAGCAGGAAAGATGATTTTTTGCCAATTTTGAGGCACCGTTTCAACAATGATCAGATAAAATTAGCAAACTCTGATAAGAAACAATCGATTTGGAGTCACAAATACCCCCAAATCCAACGAGCAGTATGGCGGATCGAACCTACTGATGGCTGGCTATAAAAATGCTTGTATTAATTGTATTATTGTATTTATTGTATCTGCATTAGTACACTCGTCGCTTTAGAGCCATCTGTAAAGGTAAGTGTAAATGTTCGATTGAAATAAAATAAAATAAAACACACCCATTCACAGCTGGAGTCTATGTAGGCATGCTGTGACGTACGATTCTGTGTGTCTGCGTCTTTAATCCGATCACATTGAAACGTCGTATTATACATATGTATATTCTCTCACGGATACTACGAGGTGACATCGACTGCTCTGCTATCTTAAGTAAATTTTATTTATATGTACCAAATCGGTACCTACGAAAATGGCCACTTTTGCGTGCTTCCATTGCCTCCACTAATTATCATCGAAACTCTTATATCGTCAGAGTGTGCAATTTTTACAATGACTTAGATGAGAATATTGACCTATTTTACGATAGTTCAATTACTATTAGGAACTTATTTGCAAGATTTATGTTTTTTTTCAACCCGTTCTTTCTTTCTTCTTTTGTTTTGTTTTTGTTTACCTTAATCCTTTTTGATTGATTTTCTAATGTTATTCACCATAATCTATGTACTATTATTTACAAATTTGTCACTATTTTCTTTTTGTATTGTTATTTTTTTTTTATTGGCCTTCATAGCAAGTTCCATTTTTCATTTTTATGCTATTTGAAGAAACTTTTATTTGGCTTATGTTGAACTATTTATTTTATTATCTTTGTTTTAGCTGTAAGTTTCTCTCTGTGTATTAAATAAATAAAATAAATAAATATAAAGACGGTAATCTGTATGTGTGTGGGTGTGTGTGGGTGTGTGTGGGTGTGTGTGTATGTGTGTGTGTGTGTCCTGACGCTCGCCGAACATAATGAACGAATCGATAAAAATCGATAAATTCATTTTTCGACGAGTCGACTTTGTCGCGACTCGAACCGATCACCCCTCACTCAAATACCCTCTTATAGGTGTATTCAAGGTTGGCAGTTAACCAATTACGCCACGATCCAATTTGAAATTCTCCTTTTTTTTTTAAACATTAATTGAAAATTTTCGCTATCGCCATATAAAAATGCGTAGTAAAATTATTTTATTTAGCGAGGTTTTGAACCATTTTTTATATATTTATTTTTAATTTAATTGAAATTTAAATTATTTATATTTATATTTTGACGATATTCGAGAAAAAAATTGATTTCATTCACCGCGGACACCGGGAATCGAACCTCGGACCCTCCGATTCCAAAGCCCGCGCCGCACGCCATATCTTCGCCCAGGATACGTGTTGTAAATACACATCATATGTATGTATATGCACGTAATTTTTTATGTGTAATAATAATATTCAACGTTACGAGGTCAATGACCGTTTGTGTATAATCGGAAAATTTTACGTTTTGTTAACTTTAATTAACATTTTGTTAACGTTAACTTTAAGAATTGAAAATTATTACAAATAAAGAATTGAAAACTATCTATGAGAGTCTACGAAAATAACAGTTCCAGTTCCGGATTTTTTTTCAGGTTTATACGAGTATATAATAATTTTATACCCATGCGATGATGTTTCATCGGGCTATTCACTAGTACATATACAAAGACGGTAATCTCTGTGTGTGTGTGTGTGTGTGTGTGTGTGTGTGTGTGTGTGTGTGTGTGTGTGTGTGTGTGTGTGTGTGTGTGTGTGTCTTAACGCTAGCCGAATATAATGAATTAATCGATAAAAAGCCTAAACTTTGAATAAATTCTAATTCAGAGTCGAACCGGCGAACTCTTACACGAACACAAATATCCTCTTATAGGTATACCCGAGTTCAGAGACCGAACCACGGCCGCTCTCAGAGAAGATGTTATAAATGTGATGTATGACTGGAATCTTAATCTACTCTCTTCCATTTGGGCCTCGCTGTGATTTTATTTTTTATTCATATTTTGTTTTATTTTATTTTACTTTTTCTTTCTCCTTTCTACATATTTATATACAATTTTAATTGTGTTCAATGTAAACAAAGAATGGGGATTTTAGGATTTTATTTGATTTTTACACTTTTGTTCATTTTTTTTTCTGATGTATTATTTTCCTTTTGTTATTTTTTTTATTATCATTTTATTTTACCATGTTTTCTGCTTTTTAATTTTGTTGTTGTTATTTAGATTAAAATTGCAGATTAAAATAATGAAACATACGTTTTTATTTTTTTTTTCCCATATTTATTTCAACAACAACCAATAATATATATATGCATTTTTATATATGTATACTTAAGGTAAATTATATATATATGTATAATTTAGGTAAATTTACCTTTCATCTTCATGACCCTATCCTCGGTAGTGTTTTTCTAAAATGTGTATGATGGAAATAGCAGACATTTGAAATTTATAAATTAATTACAGGAGCTTTGTATATAAAAGTTTTGATATTTAAAATAATTTTAAATAAAGGTTGAAAACGAATATTTTTCTTAGCATCTGAAAGATTGAGCCATGATGATGAATGGGTACCGTTTCCCTATATCATAAACAAATTATAACAATATGCTTACAATAGTATTGCACACACTCAATTTATGTACATTTTATTAATATTATTTTTATCAATTAGTGATATTTAAGTTATTTTTAATAGAATATCCTTTTATAATATAAATAAAAAAAATATATATACATACATACATTTATATAAATGAAAAAAATTCAAATTCATAAATTTCAATGAAATTATGTCATAAAAATAATTTCATTTTTATCATTTGTAAATCAATAACAAAATTTGATAATAATTATCTCATAAACACAATTATTTGATTATCACATAAGATATGAATGATAATTAAATAATTATTGCTATAATTATTTAATTATTTAATATCTGATGATTTTTATTTTCATATTTAAATTATGTACATGAATAATAATCGTTATGATACAAAATTATTATATTATATTATAAAAAAACAAACAATAGATTTCATTTAATGCGAATCAATAACACTTAAGGCTTAATATAATAAACAAATTAAACATGGCAAATATTCAATTTATTTATATATGTACATATTATATGTATGTTTCATATTATGTAATTAATACAGCCGAACTTGATTACAAAAAAAATATCATATTTGATTGGTTACAAATATCGTTAATTTACTTTATTTATATTATATACGAATTGATATGATCTATTATAGGACACATACATACATACATTTTTTTTTCAATTTCACAACATTTAAAACTTAAACAAGATATGAAAATCTTCAGTTTATCTGCGGTGGTAGACAATAAACTGAACACGTGACTAATGATGGCGAAATTTAAGCAATAAATTCAGCGTGCATTATATTTATTTACATCTATAATATATCTATGCTAATTTTACAGCTGAATTGCTTATAATTATATTTCATAATCGAGGTTTAAAAATACACATACATATACATATAATCGAGTACTTAAAGCGTGACTTTTGTGTAATTTAAATGTGTGCGTCAATCTTATATAAACACAAGTTGTTTTGGGAAGTGTTCTTAAAGATTTTCACAAGAAATTATCACAAGCTTGTATCGTTGAAAGATTTAACGGAATAAACATTAAAAAATGCTTGCAAATGCAAGCAAAAAAGTTCAACTGTAAATTGCGTTACACAATAAGCTTTATTATTATTGTTTATTTATTTAAAATTCAATGCTGTATAATAGATATATTAAATGACATTATTACTATAAATAGACATATAATTGAAACATATGTAATATTATTTAATAACACTTCTGCTAACAATATATAAGCTTTCGCTGTTAATGCTGAATTTTATCGTTTTTATTTCAAATGTACATAATATAATTATTATATTTAATAAACATAATACACATGTGAATATTGAATTGTTGTGTTCATTGTTTTTTTATAGCATTTGTACGATTGATTGGTTTGAAAATATCGCCATTTTCGTAGCCTGACTATTTAAGACTGACGAAAGAAATTTAAGATTTACATTAATAAAATAAAGAGTGAAAAAAGAAAATGTTCTATGCAAAAAAAAATTGTGTATTTCAAGACTATGAAGCGTATAGAAGCGGCGAATAATATACTTACTACATATTAGCAATAGCTTGGAGCATTTATCGTAGATTATACATTTATACAGTAATATATGCAGTGTTTTTATATTTCACGGTGGTGTATTTTATCTCACAATTCCAAGCAATTACTTGTGATTTTGATAAACTTTCCCGAAAGATTTGTCTAAACGACGTGAGAAAAATACACCGTGTACTTGGATTAGTAGTTATTGCCTTCTAATTAGTACTTGTGATGAAGATATGCATGGAAGATATCAACTTGAGTAAGATAGTTGTCCATACGTCTTGTTCTTTTGTTGCTGAGTTGGAGTTGAAGTTGGTTGAGCTGACTTTAGTTGTGTGGGTCTGTAGAGGAGGGCTGGTTTTCGCCCTCCAACTTATGTGGCCTAGCTGCCTGGAGATAGGCCTCAGCAGCCAACAATCCCCATCCCTCGGCTTTGACTGGCCACGGTTCGCTGGTGGACACTCCATCCACTGGTTTTTCAGCCCCCTCGATGGGAGCCAAGCCGCTCCCTAGCGACTCCAGCTGGATCTTGGGAGTGTCAGGTCTGCGAAAAAACCCACAAAGCACATCAACAAACCGGAACGACTTCTACTTACGCAGTTCGATAATGTTTACCTAGAATTCATGGTCACCTGACGTTATGCTCGGGCGTTTGTACGCCGTCGTTCGTGCTCGATATCTCCAAGTCCTCGCTGTTGTACCCCATCTGCACCCTCATCGTGTCCTCAGTGCCGATCGTCTCCTTTTCAGGTGCTGACAATTCAGAAGAATACTTGTCATGTATCGTCAGGGTTCAAAGGCATTTGAATTTAATAGGTCCATTCAGAGAAATGTTATAATAATAGAAGCGCCGTTTGGAATACATTTCTTGTTTCAATACAAGCGTACCGTTTCCATAACTACGCAATATTGTATGCGTACGCTAGCTGTCGCCAAGACGCTTTCATGAAAACTTTAAATGATCTTACTTAAATGATCAATTTACTTATAAAAATGTATCCCATGTTGTTTATTGTGGGTTTTTGAATGCATCGTGTAATTTTTAACAATGCACTTGCCCGTTGCCCTTGCCTAGAGATCGTCACTTGACAACAATATAACACCTAAAGACACGATTGTCCACAGACATTCCTAAATAGTTTTAGCATCAGTCGTATTTTATGCTTGGTGGTTGACGTATATCCGACAAAAACTTCTCTGGGCAAGGGCAATGGGCAAGTGTATCGTTAAAAATTGCACAATGCATTCAAAAACACAATAAACAAAATGGGATACATTTTTATATGTAAATTGATAATTTAAGAAACATATTATTCAATTAATATCGTATATGAAAGTGTTTATGGCGATCGCCCGCATTCTACATAAAATTTCAGGGGTGGCACCAGAGAAATGTAAAAAATATTTTTAAATAAATGTAAAAACATTTCTCTTGGTGGCGCCGAATACTCAATTATATTAATGACTAATTATTTAAGTTTAATTAATATAAACATCATTTTATATTATGCATATTCTTGTTGAAACTATACATAAATATTATTTTTTTCGTTTCAATGAGGTTCAAAGGTTCAAAGGCATTTGAATTTAATAGGTTCAATTCGTTTGTTTTGTTTTTATTCAAAATTTCAGTCAACGAATAGCGGACGAGCCTCGCGCTAGGCTAAAAGTGTACGCGAATATTTAACGTTTCAATTCAATATCATACATTGATATCGTTCGCGAACAAAGCTGCTAATTTATCAAAATGTATCAAAAAAACCATTCGTTGTGTGTGTGTAATTTCTGATTGGCTGTCGTTAAATATTATTTTTTCGTTTCAAATAAATTTAATAAAAAAACGAATGAACGTTTACTATTAGAATAGTCATGTTTAAGCAGTTTATATTCCAAATGCCGAGTGAAACCGGGTAAAACCGTGCATTTATAATAATTTAAATTATTTCATTCTATTGAAATTTTCCTTCGCGTGTGAAAAATGAATTCATTTGTTTTTGTGTAAAGTGTAGTTAAATTTAAAAAAAAATCAAACTATATCGAAAGTAAGTATCAGTATTTGTTAAATTCAGTGCAATCTTTTCAAATGTATTGAAGAACATGATTGGCAAAGGCGCTCAAACTATTGCTATGGAGACTACATACGACTGGTAATTTTTCACGTTGTTTGATATTGGAGTGCAATTTGTTTTTTTTTTTAATAATATTCTCATATTGACTTTAAATAAAATATTCAACTTTTCAGGTTGAATTGAAGGCAAGAGAAAGTAATTAAATTCGCGGAGATAATTTACCTGTAAGTATTTTTTATTAATTTTTATACAAACAAAAAAATGTAATTGTCTTTTAATTGCAATAGCAAAATAATTAACTATCATTTTATATTATACTAGTGGCACTTGTGCACATACTTGCCGCCATTTGATCGGCCGACATATGTACATATACAAAAGAATAAATTAAAAATAATTAAATTTTTAATATTATAAATGTGAACGAAGTGACTTGCGCAAAGCCCACATTATGCCGCGTCTCTTTCCACGATACACGATTCCAAGGGGAGAAAGAGAGACGGAGTATGTTAACGGACATTCACACGCACGCACGCATTAGACAATTATTTGTATTTACAATACATATGTTTATATACATTTGTATACATGTAGGGTGACTATATTTCTCAGGACTCAAAATGGGAAGTTCCGAAAGAACACATCTAATAATATATAATTTCGAAAGAAACTTTGAAAATATGTCGCCTTAGTTGGTTGGTTCGTAGACAACACATTCGATTTATTTTTTTCGATTCAAAGGATTCGAAGTCCCCGGAGACGCAGGCGCCGGATTCTGGTATACATATAATTTCCAAAGAGACTTAGTATATATGTACGTTTGTTGGTTCGTGATTGTCAATTTAATAAAAAGAAACAAATGAGTATTCAAATAAATTTATATAACATAAAACTATTCAAATAAATTTAATACAATGTTTACTAATAGATTAGTCATGTTTAAGCGGTTTATATTACAATACAAATACCGAGCGAAGCCGGGTAAAACCACTAATCCTCTATAAAAAAATTTACACGTCCAAAACTTTTATAATTTTCGCCTCCAATAACTATTAATATTTTTAAGGAATTATTTTTTTTTTAGAATGAACAGTGGGTGGACAAAGGGGGACAATTCAAACAATTTTACGAAAGCGACGGGACGAACTCCATGACATAATAAAATCTCTTTTAAATATCATTTAAATGGTATTTGAATATATTTTTTTTAATGAAAAGTTTGACGAGAATTGAGTTCCGGCAAATTTAAAGAAAAAAAAAGGGCTGTTTATATGTACATATTTTTGTACTGTTTATATGTAATTAGTAGAAAAGGTGACATTTACCTCTTGTACGAAGTGCCAGAGCTCCTTCTGGCCATCCTACAGAATCTCCTTCGACATCCACAGGTTCATCTTCTTCGCAGCGTGTCGCCGAGCTGGACTCCTCGTACGGCAAGCTGTCGGCGTGTCGCTTACGGCATTTTAGACGCAAACGTCGCTGCCTATTTGCCTTCACCCTTTGATATGTCTGAAAGTGTGACTGATGTCTAAATATCAAAGAAATCCAATTCGACGAACGAACATCGAAATTTTTTTCCAATATTCGCGCCAACCAATTGATATAATCAAACGGTTTAATGACACACGTAGTAATATTTAATGATTATCTTTCCGCAACGTGACAAGTGAAAGTTTCATCGGTTACATGATAATTGAATCGCTTATTTTATTTACGAAGTGGTACTTTTACCCTATAAGATCGAGGTATTTTTATGTTTTTCTCGGAAACTTTTCGACGTATTGAATTGACATTTCATATCTAGAATTGTAAACCTAGTGCCAAGTTATATATAAAATTTCGTGAACACCCGTTAACCGAAAGTGACAGTTTACCGGATTTTTCTTCCACTATTTTAATCGACCCTTTAAATATGTGTGCTCTTCACGATTTCATGTATAATTCCTTGTATCAATGTGATGAAAATATAATAAAAAAATCATTAAATTTAATTAATCAGAAGTGGGACAAATGTGCTTTTAAAAAAGTCAAAAAAGTTTTTTACCACACCCCTGAACGTATCAAGCAGTAAATTTATATTTGTTTTCTTTATATATATATACATATATAGGATTTGGTCAGAAAGCAATTTTATTAAATAACTAAAACTTTTTTTCGACCAAATTCGTTACACATGAAGTTTAAATCCATCTCATTCGTTGTTTTGTGAGAGAATGGACGTGTGCAAATAAAATAAAAATACGAGAAATAAAATCATTTGTGATTGAACCGATTCAGTAAAATATTAATTTAAAACCTTTCTTGAAAACAAAAAATATACGAACTTTCGGAAAAATAAACGTTACACATCTGTTTTTGAGATAAAGGAGACCTTTCTAACGATTCGTTCCATAGGATGAACAATTTTTTAGAATTTTTCCCAAGGCATACCATTTTAAAACCAAAATATACTTGCTTCGAAATAATAAAATAAAAGCACATAGCAGTGATTATTTTATTAGTTACCCAAATGTAACATGCATAAGAAATAAACGCAGCATTCATAGATCCATAGAATCTCATTAATCATTAAATTCATAATATTTTCTAAATTCACACTATTCCTTAATTTAGGGGGGGCGAGTGCCACCCTATGCCCCCTCCCCAAATTACGTCCCTGAAAACAATGCATAATTTTCAATTGATGTTAATCAAAAATCGGGATTTTGGGGAGGGGGCCCCTATCCTATATTTCTATATAAATGGATTAGGAATAGATTTTATATTCGGAAATCCTACTATATCGTCGAAGTATAATCAAATGTTATTTTGAAAGTATGAAGTAAATTTAAATCGCTGGTTGATGATGAATCGTCCTATCAAGATTATTTAAGCAATTCAGTTTATATTATTCACGGAAATTTGTTTATTCCAATTTTTATTTCAGTAGGTAGTTATTACATAGGTATTGGTATATACAATAATCTTGAGGTTGGAAATGGGCCCAGCAAAAGGGCCCACGCAAATTTTGAAACTTACATTTCGAGCCTAATAAAAAAAGTTAACCCATCCTTGGGATGTTAAAGCAGGTATTAGTTGTTTGTGTATATCCTAAGAAATTTGTTTTGTTGAAATACTCAAACTTTAGGTCCCAAAGTGCAATATCCTATAAATTTTTACACACGTGAAATAGTTAAAAAGTTATTTAATTTTACTTAGGGCCCATATTTTCTAACAGAAAGTGGGGCCCACATGTCATCGGGCATGTTCGCTTGTATGGCCAGTCCGCCACTGTATATATATACATATATGCATTTACATTTGCGTGCTGTGGTAAATTTGCTTGATTAAACTTTAACGAACGGTAGTCAAATTTCTGCAATAAATATTATAATTTGTGAAATGAGACATCTATGAATTTTTAAGACAACTAATATTGATAAAATATATTTAATTAAGAGAAATACATATATGTAAACAGTAGTGGTGTGCGGTGACTTTTCAACCAGAGGTCGCTTTCCAAAACACGATCAGTTTATTTTTTAAATTTTATTTTATCCTTCCAAACATTGTCATATTTATATTTATTAAAATGGCTTAGATATGTTTTCGTTTTTAATGAATATTCAATATTGGTGTGGGTTTTAGGCTCTTAACAATAATCTCTTTTTCATTATATGGTAGAGAAGCAAATGTCCTTTTTAGTATATATATTTTTTTAATTAAACAATTGCAATTATTATTAACAACGATTATTATAATTAAAAGATTTGTAGAAAACTTTGGCATCCATGGCGATACGAGCGTGATGTGAAAAAACAAGCACCGGTCTCAACGGGGATGCTTGTTTATGTCAATTTTACGTAATCAAAAATAAATGAAAGAAATAAACCAAGAAAATTTAGAAAACAAACGGTATGAAAATATTTTTGACGTAAATTTTAAGCGATGCGCAGCATCCACAGCATCCATGGACGGCACGCCACTGATACACATGTACTATGTATGAAAGTATAATTACACTGACGTTTCAGTGAATTCATATCCGATAGGTATAGTTATATTTTCACTACGGAAATTACATATAATAAATTAAGTGAAGTGTTAGTCTAATAATACTAATTTAAGATTATTTTATAGAATGTTTTGCAATTCAATAAATAATTGATATGTCGTATGCAGAAAAATTAGGTTTTTATTTTCGATGACCTGAATGATGCTTTTATGTACATACATACGTTTACCTCAAACTATTTTGATTATCATATCACCCAAATGGGACAAAATAAAGGTGACTCGTACGATCAATGGCGTATTTTTCAATAACTGGGTCACTATTAACTAAACCATGCAAAGATTTATTGAAAACATAAAAAAAACACGAAATTACTTTTTACAACAAAATTTGAACAATTTTAGATAATATAATATTATATATCCTTGAAAATACATATTACTATATTGTAAAATTATTGAAAAAATATTGAAAATACTTAAGCCAGCAGTATGGCTCGGTGGTTGCATTTATGTTTAGCACCGAGAGATTGCTGGGTTCAATCCCGTGCTAATCTTTAATACTGCTGGTTAGACTGGGATATTTGTGACTCCAAGTCGATCGTTTCTCATCAAAGTTTGCCAATTTATCTGATTTTCATTGTTGAAACGGTTCCTCAAATCGGCAAAAATCATCCTACACGCTGTCACAAATATTTGAATTTAATCTATGTACAATATGTAAAAATTAATGTACAAGTCTAAATCTAAAAACGATCGGATAAGAGATAAAAATGACCACTGACACGAAAGCCATGTGAAAGGTAAAGGAGGTACGTAAAAAGTCTCTCTTTTAGAGATAGAAAAAGATTTCTCAATGGATTAATTAATTAATTGTTAATATCGTGATCTTGCAATGTTTGTAATTAATTGTCTAGGTAGGCGCATTGGGGTCTATCTACATATGTGAAAAGTAAAAATAAATAAAAAAAATCCAAAGAATGGGAATTTCAGGTTCAGGACTTTTGAATTTGAATATTTCAATTTAGCGCACTTATTTACGAATCATTCGCTTCTCTAACATTGATGAGTGAATTTTTAATTCTATGGTTTCGTCAAAACGTCACTCGACTAGTAAATTGATTTGGAAAGTCACATTTTTGTATTGAACACATTCTTAGAGTTGTCGTAATGTGATTCTCTTACCTGTATTCGTAATACCTAGCAAATAATAACGCATATTATTGAATTCTAAAGAATTCTTAAAAATATTAGAGCTATCAACAGTTATATTTAACTTATAAGTTAAATATAACTGTATAACTTAACTTTATAAGTTACAATTAACTGGTGCACATTTTTTAAAGTGTACTTGCGGAGATACATATATGTAGTTTACTAATTGAATTGTATTCGAATTTGAATGGAATATATTACAACTGAAAATACACTTTGACTGTAACATGTATACAAAATTGAATTTTGTTCAATTCATATAATATAGAAACTTCATTTCATAGCCAGCATTGTATGTGGATAAAAATGAGCGCATATAACATTAATTTGAATGTGGAATAGTTTTGAATTATTACACGAATTTGCCATTATAACGATATGATTATCTTATTAAAGTACGTTTTGTATGTATGTATTTTAAATTTTGTAATACTTTTCGATTGCGATTTCATGAAAATGTTATCGCTAACACTAGTTCACACGGCGATAATCATGTTTAGGAATTACTCGAGGTCAATATGTATTGCCTGAGGTTTACAATTCCAAATCAGACCTCGTATTTGTCAATTTCGAGAATTCCAATCACACTGGTTGCACACGGGATTTGAACGGAAATTGCCCGGGAAACAGACCATCGAAGGTGTGACGGTGGCTGACATTCGCAGATCAATATTGTGCAGTATACTGGATTAATGCAAACGTATGTATCTGCATCTATAAGGCAGAGGGGTATAAGTAAACAATCGATTTGTTTGTGAGGATTTTCTGAATTGGAAAGTTTGTCGATATACATACGTATATCGAAACTTTGCACTTGTATTTATAATACAGCATAATATTTTTTCGTATGAAAAATAATTTCGAAAATTCAGTGTAAATTAACATTCAATACATGTATAACCTATGAGAAAAGTGAAAATATATATGAGGGATAATGAGAGCCTAGAGTTCAAATTTCATAAGATATAGTGTGAAAACGGAAAGTCAAACATATAAGGTTACTACCTATTAAACGTCACCGTCTTCAAAAAGTGTTTATTACGATAATTTTTCACCGTCGAACTATCAGAATTGATTTAAATTTCCATCGTTGACCAAAACGCGCAAAGTGGCAAAGTTTCAAAACGATCGGAAGACAAAAAGTACAAGAAGGAAAAGATACTGAATCGTTTGCGAAGTAAACCTTAGAAGAGCTTTGTAAAAAAAAAACAAAAACGGCTTGTTTGTCAAGACTTTGCACAAATATTTTTCTAAATTAGAGTATATTTTCGATGAGTAGGATGTTGACAGAGCGGTAGTGTGACATTGCTGATATGTATTAACAAGAAATGCATATAATATATATACATACATCAGAAAAATTATAAATAAATCAGAAAAATTGGCAAACGCCGATAAGAAACGATCGACCTCGAGTCCCAAACCAGCAGCGGGACTCTAGTAGGAATCGAACCCGTGACACTCGAAAGCATAATATGCTAATCACTAGTCCACGCCGCTGGTTATATGTACATATGTATGTACATATGTACATGTAATGACCGATAACTACATATATGTAGCATGAACGGTTAATGTAGTGCGTTCCCCATGCAATAATTTGCATATATAGTGAATATTATAGAATTTAAATATTTAATTTTAATAACTACATGTATGTGCGTTCATTATCTCCGTTTGGAATTTGGGTTTTCGGGTGTTTGCGTTTTATTACCTCCCAACGTGCGTCCTCGTCGTGCTGCGGCGGTGCAGTATCCCTAGGCGGTGCACTCAGGCTGCACAGATGCTGCAATTCTTGCATGAAATGGGCCTGTGCCACTCCTGGACCCAGGCGTGCATCACATACGCCGCATCTCAGCTTCTGACTACCGCCTGCATACATATAATATTTACAATATATACAACAAATAGAGGGTACAATAAAATAATACACGTAAATTAACAAATAATAAGTTGTAAAACATAGTGAGTACGTGTGTACATATGTAGGTATACTTGTTGTGGGAACATTTGTAGTTCATATGGGTGAGTGCTTGAGATCGAAATTTACAAATTTCAAATCAAATTTCATAAACCGGTAAACGGTAAATGATTTTTCCTCCTACCGGCATATTGGTATGTACCGGTAAATTAAAAAAAAAGTATTTTTCCATTAGATAACTGTATGTGGTTGCTCTTCCCAAAAATGTTAACCTATATTGAATCGTAAATAATCTATACATCTACTATGTATATAAAACATTAAAGTAAACTTCCGAGGGGGGCCGCCGGATTCTGGTATACGTATAATTTCGAAAGAGACTTACTATATATGTTTGTTTGTTCGTGACAGTCAATTTAATAAAAAAACAAAAGAGTATTCAAATAAATTTATATAAAATAAAACTGTTCAAATAAATTTAATAAAATGTTTACTATTTGATTAGTCATGTTTAGGGCGGTTTCAGACTAGCGTTTTATACGCGCGTATAATCTCGTTTTTTGAAGTGCATGTAGGCGCGTATAGGCGCGTCGTTTTCCATACGCGCAACTAGTACGAGCGTAGACGCGCTTATAAGCTCGTATTATCCAAGTAGATACTAAATCACCACTGCCGGTTTGAGCGAAAACGCCGGAATAAGCCCGTGTAAGCGCGTCCGGTTTTTTGAAGCGCGAAAAGTAGCGCGCCTTTTAAGCGCGTTTGCCGAAACGACCGTATGCGTGCAGAAAAAAACGCTAGTCTGAAACCGCCCTTAAGCGGTTTATATTACAAATATCGAGCGAAGCCGGGTAATAAAGCTAGTATGTATATAAACTCTGAAGATCAGGATGATCAGCCGCATCGAAGCTTTTGATATGATTTTGAGGGTCTACAGGCGTATGCTGTAGACCCTCAAAATCATCCCCTAAGATCCCGTGAACCAAAAAAATATCAAATGAAGCTGTCCTCGGCATGATAGGGAGAGGCAGGGAACTTTTTTCTGTCATCAAGCGGAGAAAGATGGAGTTCCTCGGACACATGATACGGGGTCCAAAATACGAATTTTTCCGTTTAATAAGCATGGGGAAAAATAAGGTAAAAAATGGATTGGCAAGAAAAAGTTGTCTTGGCTTCGAAACATGCGCATGTGGACCGATATGAGTGCCGAAGATCTATTCCGAGCCACTGAAGACCGATGCGGATATCTTCAAATAATCGAAGATGTGGTCGCCAATGTCCGGATGCGGACTGGTCATTGAGAGGAAGAAGAATGTATATGAAATTGAATGGCTGTTTGTCTGTTTGTCTATCTGTCTCGAATAGTCTCCTAAACCACTCAACCGATTACGATGGAACTTTCAGGATTTGTTGTATGTATGTCCGGGAAGCTTACTGTGAAAAAAAAACGGGAAAACCTCTTAATAATAATATTCGTAATTGCGATTTTACCCACGCGAAAGTTTGAAACGCCATTGTGTAGTCAAGGATATGTGTTCATTTGTAACCACGTTACCAGTTGGTTTATGACGACACGGCTTTGAAGAGATACGAGTTGAGCTCCAACCATCACTTGAAACGGGAACGGGAACGGGAGCGGAAACGAGAACGAGAACGGGGATTGCATGCGTTATTGTGGCATTGCAACGCATGCCAGGTTCAATTAGTTAAAAATAAATATAAGGTGAATTTCAAATAATTGCATTAAAGAAAATTCGTAACAATAAATAAATTGTATTTATTTTAAACCAATCATATTTATTTGTTTAAAGTTTGGATCATAACACTGTTCGACAAATGACGACTTTTTTTGGTTCAGAGACGAGATATGACTTTTCTTATAGATACTAGTGAATAGCCCGATGAAATATCATCGCATGGGTATAAAATTATTATATACCCGTATAAAACTAAAAAAAAAATCCGGAACAGGAACCGTTATTTTCGTAGACTCCCATAGATAGTTTTCAATTCTTTATTTTTAATAATTTTCAATTCTTAAAGTTAACGTTAACAAAATGTTAATTAAAGTTAACAAAATGTAATATTTTCCGATTATACACAAACGGTCATTGACCTCGTAACGTTGAATATTATTATTACACATAACAAATTACGTGCATATACATACATATGATGTGTATTTACAACACGTATTCTGGGCGAGGATATGGCGTGCGGTGCGGGCTCGTGAGAACATTTCGTTTGGATCGGAGGGTCCGAGGTTCGATTCCCGGCGCCCGCGGTGAATGAAATCAATTTTTTTCTCGAATATCGTCAAAATATAAATAATTTAAATTTAAATTTAATTAAAAATAGTTAAATCAAAAGTCAAAAGTACGTATTTTCACTTGGGATTTTTTCCCACTGTTAATACTGCAAATTTTACTTTTGTTTGTTATTTTAGCATCTATTTGAATATTTTACGAATTTAGCATCTATTAGCATCTATTCTAAATTTTAGCATCAATTAAGCATTAATAGTAAAATGCCCAAAATACGTGTCTCTAGTCAGAGGGTATGAAATTATTTTTCCAGGGCCCCGGATTCCTCTCGGCGGCCCTGTGTATATGTATGTATTATACTTAATTCGCGCCTAAAATAGTTTCCGGTAATTATCAGTAAATTTTAAAATTTACCGGAATTTGTTGATGGTGACATTTTTAAGATTTACCGGTCAATCGGTATACTGATACGGTAATTGGACTATTCGTCACATTGGGGTGGTCACAAAGACAATTTTTGCCATGAAAATCGCGAATACACAATATTTGGCACTCAAGTTCTCGTTACTATGATAGTTATCGTTAGTATGATGGACTTTTCGGCTGCCAGATGTTCCGTTATAGAGATTTTCGTGACTTTGTGACGAGTAATTTGTGACCAGTAATCACCGAACCTACTGATACATATACCCAGTGGCGGCTCGTCCATACGCACTGCGGTACTGCAGCACCCCCAAGGAAATTGAGAAAAATTTTATATTATTATATACATAAATTTATGTATATTTTATGAAAATATCAATATTATTTAAGCGTGTATTAAGCTCGCCCGCACACCGATACATCCAATAATGATCATACATCGTGGTACTAATATCAGAAAGTGAGGCATCGTTTATGATTTTGTGCAGTACGGTTTTCGATGGAATATGCTCGAGTGGGCGAAGGAGGGGCGTGGGGGCAGCTAGAAGCTTGGTCCGTACTGCACTTCCAACAGTTACTATACACATTTCTTGTTGCGTTCGTGTGCGCCGCGCGCTCGACACGCTCGTCACTTTTCGTCATTTATTCTGCACCTTTTGTCTTTCCTTCTACACCTCTTACACTTTCTACGTTTCTACACGTCACTTTAATTATTTAAGATGGTATCAAAATCGAGAGAAGCTGAGCCAATGTTTTCAAGAACTTAAATATTCTTCCGAAAATACATACTGATAAAACAATAACAGATTCTACCAATTTACTGAATACAATTTTTTATTTTAGTCAGAACTTTTTCACAAGTTAATCCCGCATGTAGAAATTATATATAACCAAATGCAATCTAGTAATATTGATGCATTTTCAATTAAATAAATGTCATTATACAAATACGAGATTCTTATAGCGAATAGAAGCCAAAAAATGTGATGCATATATAATCGCACATATTATAGAAGCCAAAAATATGTGCGATGTTATTATTAAGATATAAAAGAAAGATATACTTTTTCTTATCAATTAAAATCTGTGAAATTATTTAATTAAGAAAATTTTGAAAAGTACTGAAAGAAAATGCCAATAGTGCAGTCTTATGGGGCTCAGCTGCATGGGTCCCCGAAGGGGGCGTTGCCGCATGGGACGCAGACCCATGGGGCCCCTAAGGGGGGCGCAGAGGGGCGAAGCCCTAAACGGCAATAGCTAAAGGGGGCGCAGAGGAGCGAAGTCCTAGAAGGCAAAGGCTCAGGGGGGCGCCGAGGGCAAAGCCCTAGAAAGCAAAAAAAAAATATATTTTTTAATTTTTTTTTGATTTTTTTTTAATTTAAATTTTTTTTTTTTTTTAAGAAAATGTTTACTATTAGATTAGTCATGTTTAAGCGGTTTATATTATAAATACTGAGCGAAGCCGGGTAATACAGCTAGTGCTAGATAAAGAAAAACTTCAAACTGAATTAGAAGTGTTTTACTCAAGAAAATAAATGCATAGTATTAATTATGATTTATTAATATTTAATTATTTATAATAATTAAATATTATAATTATTTAACACTTATTTTTGCAATCAATTTATGCAAAGTTCGTGTTGAAATAAAAACAAAACTTATTCAAAGTCTGCTTACAACTTCAACTACCTCTGAGCCAAAACGGTGTTTTTCATCAATAAATAGATTACAGACATACTACATACATATATAAGAAACACAATGGTTCAGGAAAGATTGACAGCTTTGTCTATGCTGTCAATTGAAAACAAAAATTAACATAAATAATGAAAAAATTAATGAAAAGGTGATAGACCTTTTTTAAAGAAAAAAGATAGAACAATCATTTTTATAATGAAATAAAAATACATATAATGTTCAATGTTGATACTTTTGATGTTAATAGTAAAATATAATCCAAATAAACATTTTTTTATTTTTAATCAACCGCAGCACCCCCATATATTTTATCCACGAGCCGCCACTGCATATACCCGTATTGTAATCCCTAGTGAGTGCACTTCACAAGGTGCGTATTTACCACCCACGTGTATATGAACATTGCGCAGAGCATTCATTATGTACAAACCTGTCGTCATTGCTAAAATCATATTCAAAGTCACAATTTCAATATTAATTCAATTTATCTGTCGTACTACTCAAATGGAATAGCTTACCCAAATATTATTATCGTGATGATGATTGACGTGTTTGAATTGAGAATAATTATTGTGTATTCTCGATCTTCATCTATCATCAAGATCATCCATATGACTCAAATGTTGATATGACTATTTGTTGACTCAAATGTGGAATATGTGTAGTATGTATGTATGTACATTAGTGGTTTTGCTATACTAGGGCTGCCACAACTGTCAAAATTCCGACCGGAACGTTTAATGGCGATTTTATTGCTGTATTGCTATGACAAAAATTAGTCTTGAAATCAATACTCAGATATTTTTTCTATTGATTTTATTTTACAGAAAGTAGAAAAGTAGGATTAACGTAGATAAGACCAAACTAATGTTCAATAGTTATTGCATGCCTGATAGCATCCCATTAGATGATAAACCAGTAGAAGTAGTAAATAATTATTTATATTTAGGTCAAATAATTGACATGTTTGCTAGTAATGATGAAGAGATAAAGAGACGTATGAAATTAGGATGGAGTGCATTTGGACGGATGAACGCTGTTTTTAAATCAAAAATGCCGCTCTGCCTGAAGAAAAAGATCTTTGATCAATGCGTTTTGCCAGTGATGACGTATGGTTGTGAAACTTGTACACTGAACGCCAAGATGCTACATAAAATCCAATGCACTCAAAGAAGTATGGAACGCTGTATGCTTGGCATAACGAGGAAAGACAGAAAGCGGAACACGTGGGTGAGAAGTATGATAAGAGTAGTGGACATAGTGGATAGAGTGAAGAGATTGAAATGGCAATGGGCGGGTCACGTAGCTAGGAGGATGGATGAAAGGTGGACAAAAGAAGTACTTGAATGGTACCCGATATAATGCAAAAGGGTAAAAGGAAGACCGCAAGGAAGATGGGTGAACGAAATTAGAAAAATGTGCGGGGTGAGATGGATGAGTGTTGCGCAAAACGGAGACCAGTGGAAGCGTGTTGGAGAGGCCTTCATCCAGCAGTGGATGGCGAATGGCTGTAAATGATGATGATTATATGAAATGTAAGCATTGTTTTTTAGGTATAGGATCGGATAGAATGAAATATTGGATTCAACCGTTAGTGAAAGCATTTGAATGAAGAATATTAATCAATTTCAAAAAAGATCATTTGCATTTAAATTTTAAAATTCTTCATTGTCATTATTATAATCGAGGTTGTTGCGGGTTCAAACGGTTGAAATGTGTTTTTGAATGCAAAAAAAAGCACCACATTTAAGCAACGGCGCGCAATTGCAGTCTTAATTTTGCGAATTCAGCGGTTGAAAATTGACTTTTATGATCGAGCAAAGTAACTCGGCGTAATAAAAAGGCGAAAGAGATGTCTAAAAAAATAAAATAAAAAATGTATAAATTGAAAGTAAAAAAAAGAAGTGTAAACGACGTAAGCTGCTGTGTGAAATGCGATTCACAAGCCTTTTAAGTTGCGGGGGCGGAAAGCAATAGGGGCTAAAGAGCCGTCTGAAGAGAGGGTAAGAGGGTTGTTGGGCAGGGGTTGAGAAAGAATATCTTTTTATGATATCTGGCGTATAAAGTACAAGTATCGTCTCTTCAAACAACCTCCGACAACCCCTTCTTCATCACTCAAGACGTGGATTTGCAAAGTATAATGTTAATATAACGTTTACTTTTCTAAGTACGAGAACTTCTCAACTTTCACATTATACAATTCGCTATTTCTTTAATGAAAATTCAAACTGATAAATCAAATTTTGCGAAATAACAAACGGGATTAAAAATTAGGATTTTTATATTTATATCCTGTTTTGTTACATCTTTAAAATGTTACTCTGGTCAATTGGGTGTCGTTAAATTAACACCATTGTATCATAATAACTTCATATAATATTTATAAAAGTGGACGCAATGTACATATGTATGTGGGTTTAAGTATGGAGATTTCAAAAAAACAAATTTTAAAATACCAGGAGAATACGTTATGCATACGGATGTGGCGTGACGACCGATCGTGTCTAGGAGACGCGGGCAAGCGAGGTAGCGAGGAAGTGGGGACCTGAGCGTCTGACATGTGCTCCTGATACTGAGCGCCGAGCGAGCGTTGGAATGGATGGCGTCAGCGTCAGATGCGCGGGAGTGTACACACACACACACACACACATCCACGAAGATACACACATTTATTCATCATTTCAACGCGGGCGAACAGGTAGCGTTTAAAGGGAATCACACAGGGAAGAACGGCACGTCATGTGCATGGCTCCCTGCTGTGGGTGGTCTTCTTAATTTCTTCAAATATGGAATAAACCATTATCGATCACTATCAAGCTAGGATAAATACAAGGATACAATTTTACCGAGGATACAATTTATATACTCCAGAGGGTCATTTTGGGGTGGGCGTGCTGGGCGTTCCATGAATATGTGCAACGGTACGGCCTATTTTTTCCGGCCACGAAAAATAGGCACGGCCTATTTTTTTCGCATGTTTTAAGTATCTAAAAAAAAAACCACGTACCACGTGCATCGCTGTGTGTTTTCGCCCTAATGAGCGCTCGATTTTTTACTAATAATACGCGCGCGCTTATAAATCACCTTACACTATATTTATATATATACATAATAACATATAACTTTATTTTAATTCGTGTATTGCCTTTCCGAAGCCACTCATTGAAATCAATGGGCACAACACTAGTTTATGATAAAAATAATAAATATTATAAAAAACAGTCTGTCGATATAAATTTTTTCATGAAGATATTATTCTAACAAACAAACGTATTCTCTTAGACGAATAGGTCGATGACAATCTAGTGGGTAGATAGAAATTACGAAAGATGCCTTTCGAGAATTTCGAGGTGGTTTAATTGGCCAAAATATGCAGATGCAATTCGACCATTTATACACCCCCGCCTCCCTCCTCCCCATCTCTCCTGTCTCTCTCGCAATTAAGAAAATAATCCCCAACCTCTCGGTACGTCTTCCCTCGGCCTGTGATAAATACAATGTAGTCTTAAGGGTTTCGGTTGGAGTGCTTGAAAAAATAATTTGCAAAGGCACCCTCATCCTCCGAAAGTATTCATTATCGGGGTTATCCGACGCACCTGACTTGAACGCCCCTGATGATGGCTTAGTTAGGGATTACGAAAAAATTCGACTAACATCAATTGCGCTAAGCTTTATTTGACATTGTGGTTTTTTTCCACTGCGTTCGTAAAAAACGATTACACCTAATCCCTACTGCCCGTCTACCCCAGTTTGTAAAATTTCAACATGTTTTTGTGCATACATTTTATAGTTATCATTATTTTTGTAAAATGTGTATAATTCGATTCTTTGACGGTTGATGGTTTGCATTAGAAATTTCAAATGAAGATTTGGCTCAGTTTCTGGCGATTTTCAACAATTTTAAATTTCTGAATCTTACAATGTAGGACTGCTCGTATTGCCTGGCGTTGCTCGGATATGTAGATGAAAATTGAAAGATGATATAAACAATCTAGCATGGGACTTACATAAAATGTACGTGCTGTCGCATTCACTTACATGTGTACATTTCGTTTCAGTTTAACATTGAATTTTGGTGAAGAAATACAACATTGTTCGTGCGTTTTGAGTTCGTGTTTCGTGTTTTGAAATATTAACATACATAGATTTTTAATATGAAACACGTATGTAAGTTGTTGATACTATTAATTGATTTATGGAATACGTACATATATATTTTATATTTTGTGGATGATAAAAGTAATAGTCAATATCCATGTTATGGACAGCAAAACTTACAGTAATATTATTAAAGACCTTGCATTGAATTACATTTTAATGATATTATTTAGTTAAATAAGAAATAATTATAAAATAATAAAGATATTATTTTACGTCCTTACAATGTCACAACACATTGCACGAATGTGACAGCATGATCGGCTCTTGTAAGTTTTACTATACATTGGATCCACTATAGCCAGTGGTGTCACCCCAATTTTGGAACAACGGGTTTCCAATTTTTTTTTAATTTACATATATATTATATTTATATTTATACATAATGCGAAAAAAGGTCTCTTCTCTTTACCTGGTATGTAATCGACTGCGACCTTTTCAAAGTTGTAACCGTAGAAAACAATTTTCAAGATTTGTATTATTTTTGACAAAAATCTATATGAATTTTTAGATTTCTAACAACGAGTTTCCGGAAACTTTTGATTTTTGGCAACGGGTTTCTGGAAACCCATGGAAACTATTAGGGTGACACCACTGATCTATAGCTGTAGCTTTATATATATATTACAAACAAACATTCTTTACGTAATATACATACATAGTAGATAGTCTATTTCAAAATATATATAATATATGATTTCGAAAGAGACTTTGTAAGTATTGTTGGGTGGATAATGGTTGGGAACTTCGAAAACAAGTCAAATTTTCCATGACATGGGGACGGGGGACGGGGGTGAAAGTCCGGGGGCCGTCGGGGGAAAACAGTTTCTATGTCGAATCGATATATATTTTTTTCGATTCAAATTAATTTAATAAAAAAAATCAAATGATTATTTACTATTAGATTCGCCATGTTTAAGCTGTTTATATTACAAATACTGAGCGAAGCCGGTTTTATCAACTAGTGTACTATACTACAATAATTAATTTCATAGATTGAAAATGCTCATGTTAGAATAGTTCAAATAAAAGTACGGATGTGATTAATCTCGATGATATCGACAACGTTTAAATTCGAATGATCAAGATCAATAAATTGACTTTGTTTAACATTAGTAATCTCACTTAGTACAAATGTGTAGTAGTATTTATGAAATACAACCATTTTATCAAATTATTTTCCCCCAACTTGGTTTTAATTGACGCGTGTCACTTATGACCATTTCGAACGATCACTCAACCGTCTTACAAGCTTAGACAAGACACCACTTTTACATTATAATACTTACATATATTACATGTATATATATATATATATATATATATATATATATATATATATATATATATATATATATATATATATATATATACATATGTATATAGAAGGGGACGAGTGGTAGATCAAATCCCGACATATTTGATACAAGTTGAAATTGGTAAAAGTTGTGTGTAAAGAAACGTACCCACGCCTGAAAGGGTGGCGGGGGGGGGGAGGGAGGGAGGGAGAGAAAGGGCATCTGTTTGACTGATGACCGATAAAGCTGTGCGAACACGTGAGCAGGGGAAGATCAATTGGGGTCGGGTAACCGAGTTTGAAGCAGATAAGCGCTAGGGCGGAAAAGTCGGAAAACTCCAACCGAACAAAAAACTTACCGAGAAAGTCATTGCATGTAGGCGGATCTGGAGATGCGGAAGCTGCACTTCCCGGAGAGCTGGATCCTTCGCGAGGAGTTCTGATCTCCACCGGAGATCCGAAAGGTGGTTGTCGCTAAATAAAACAAACGAAAAACACTTAACTACATATGTATGTTCATCGAAAATAGTTCATCGACTTCTACGTACAAATGGCAATGTATTTTTTTTATTACTAGCCTCTTCTTACTTCACTTGCGATTTTGGGTTCTGTTGAACGAACAAATTTGGATTCTTTTCCACACTCTTCAAACTTTGCCATTTTGCTCGGATTGGTCATCAATATACGTGGAAATCAAGTCCACCATTACCATGGTGAAAAATAATCGTAATAGACACGTTTGAAAATACTGCATCATCTTTCACGGTGACGTCTATCGTCCACATTATGATCGTTTTTTTTCCCTTTTCACCACCATCTGACTATGTCAGATTTTAAGTGTTTAAACGCCTATAACTTTTATTTTTTCACTCTATATTTTTTTGTTAAATTCGAATTAATTTTTATTTTTTTAGAACATATATACAAAAGAATTAGAGAATGAAAAAATATAAATAATAACATGATAACGAAAAGAATGAGATGTGATCTAATTCAACGTCTATTAAATCCAATATACAATTTCGAAAGAGACCTACGTACATATGTGTATGTATGTAAGGTTTCAAATCAAAGTTTATATGACGAGGATATCGATATCGTTGAATGTTATTTTTTTTCGATTCTATAAAAAACAAATGAATGTGTACTATTAGATTAGACATGTTTAATCTGTTTATATTTACAAATACCGAGCGAAGCCGGGTAAAACCACTAGTTATTATATAAATAACCATTAAAATTGTCGCATAATAAACCTCCTTACATTTAACAATAGCACTCATTTGAGAGGTCTTACTATCGAACTCCAAAAAGGTATTTACTTCAAAATAATAAGAGAATTCTTCTTTTCAACTAGAGTGGTTAAAGTATTTTGAATGGTCTACTGAATGATTTAGTAACTTCTACTTCTAGAAACCCAAAATTTAAGAGTGGTTAAAATTTGGAATAGTTTGTACAATGAGTTAGTAACTTTTACAAACTACTTAAGCCTTTTAAAAAGTTAACTTGATGATTTCCTTTAAAAAAAATGGGTTTTTATAGTTCTTTCATTTTTAAATTAAGTTTATTTTTTGTATTTTCCCTTGTATATTTTATTTTCGTCAATTTTGAGTTGTTATTAATACTCTCTTTGTTATTATTTATTTTATTTTTTATCTTATCTTATTTGATATTTGTATATCTATGTATACTACTGTATTTATAATCAAAACACTTGGGTCCATCGACTTTGCCACCTTTCCCAAGTACATATTCTTAAATAAATAAATGATAATATTTTTCTAATTCCACGGGAGTATGAACTGCATGGTAATAAAATCTTTAAAAATTAAATTTTTAGACTACGTTTTCGCTTAAAAAAAAACAGTAGTAAAGATCTTAACAAAAGTTGAACATTGATGAACTTGCTTTTAATTGTATGATTTTGTCTTTGTTTAAGGGTTGCCTTTAAATCTAACAATATTACGATCAACATTTTGAATCAAATTTAATGTCAATAGTTTATTTTTTCATTTTTTACTTATGATGAAAATACGTATGCATATACATAACATATGTCACAGTGAAATTATATTTCAAGTGAAAATATTTTCAATGACGTTTCAGTGAAATCATAAACAGTTACATTTTCAGGGTTGGTTTTATTCATTTAAGATTACATTGTTAGGTTTGGTATTATTCAAGAGTTAGGATAGGTTAAGTAAGGGTTGGCCCTATTCATTTAAGATTGGGTCGTTACGGTTAAATTTATAGAGTTAAACGTTGTAAATTCATTGTTTGATACATTTTCACTGCTTGAATTGATGAAAATATATACTTTTACAGTTTTTTTCAGCATACCTCAACGTATTGTTGCCAAAAAGTTTTAAAGTCAGTTTCCCCCGGACTTTCAATTAGTGCGTGTTTTTTTTAGTGTTGTGAGCGTTGAGCGTAAAATATGAATTTTTGTCCATCGCCGAGAAATCAAAAATTGTCACTTTCTGGGGGGAAAATTATTCTTTTGCGGAAATTTATCGATGAACGGGGACACATTCTACCTACAATAACTGTATTTTTTAAGAAGTATAAAAAAACAATGGACATAACACCTGTCGAAAGAGGAAAAATGGCAAAAAAACTGACTTCTCGAGACGAACGGATTTTAAAGAGAATTTTACTTCAAAACAGTTTCAAAACTGCGTCAGAAATTAGGTCTGAGTTCATTGAAGTTGGAAAAAACAGTAAGCCTTAGAACAGTTCAATATAAACTAAATGAACTTGGTCTATTTTAACCGCGCCGTGCAAAAAAAAACCCTCCTCACGAAGAAAATGAAGGATACTCGTCTTTGGTGGGCCAAAGAGAAGAAAAATTGGACAGTTCAAGATTAGGAGACGATTACTTTTTCAGATGAATCCAAATTCAACCTGATGGGATCAGATGGGATTGCGCTAGTACGACGAAAATCAGGCGAACGCTATAACGGGCTAAGCGCTGACTGTTTAACATTCGCCATGGTATGGTATTGGGGGCCATGACACGGTATGGTGTTGGGTCAATCATTAAAATAGATGGGATAGTCAACTCACAAGAGGTTAAAAAAAATCATCGACAAAAGCGTTATTCCTACATTAGAAGGCTTACCGGAAATGGTTAAGGATCTTGTCTTTCACGATGATTCAGCACCGGCGCATCGTTCAAAATTTGAGAGTATTCAAATTTTTTTTACAATTAATTTTAATTATTTTTAATGCATTGGTATATCACCATTTGGTTTTTTTTTTTAATATCGATCAAGATAAAGATAGTTTAGGTATAAACTCCATTGAATGGCCAGGAAACAGCTCGGATCTAAATATAATCGAAAATATGTAAGCAAAATAGGCAAAAAAATAAGAGATAAGAAACCAAAAACCATAAAATAATTAAAATACATTATTTATGATGTATGCTACAATGAAATTAGTGATGAATTATTAAAAAAATAATAAGAATCACTACTTAAACGAATAAAACTATTTATTAAAAACAAAGGGGGTCCCATTAAATATTAATATAAAAAAACATTTTTATTTGTATTCCCTACTATTATTTGAAGTCCCCTTGATATGTTGAAAAGCTTGAAGAAGAAAAAAAATCCGTTTTTATCGATTTTTTAATTTATGAAATCTACTCCAGGTATAAAAAAAAGTTCATTTTTAGTCCAAATTTACAATGATTCCCCTCATAATGTTGCTGCATATTGATGAAGAGGAGTTGTAGAAAGTAATACGAAAACTGTTATTTTAAATTCCTTTCCTAGTCTTTTAAAATATATCGTTATTTGCATGTGATGCAACTGATAAGTTTCGCTTTGCGCTGGGGTGTGTAAAAAATAAAAAATACAAGTTCACATTTTACAATAGCTAAAATTCGTACCGGTATATATAGGTATGTAAATCTAGTTCTATAAAATCCCTTATAGAAAACTATGATCATTTTTGGAATGAAATGATACATATTTTACTTCTTGAAATATCATTTGCGTTTTTCATCTTTGTATGTAAGTTGCCGAAAAAAAGTCTGAATTTGACCGTGTGCAGTCGAAAAGTATCGTGTTGTTTTCATCTTGCTCATATTATCATTATTAACCTATGCTTCATTTGTATGGAATAATATCTCGAATATTAACCTTTCCAAGCTCTAAATAATATAAAATAAATCTGTAAAAATAATTTATAAATCACTCATATGTACTAACTTGAAAAAACTGCATTCCATAAATAATATTCCGTTAGTTACAGACATTACAAACAAAGTAACCAGTAGATTCTATGACAGAATCACTAATAAACATACCAACACACTTGTGAAGAGTCTCGGTGATTAAAACAAAATGTCTATATCCTTCAGGTATAACACACAAATTACCTAAACACAATCTGCTTTACATCGTCAACTTTAGAGAATATTTAATTAATGTTTTGTATTATGAGCACTTATTAGAATTGTAAATAGGTTTTTGAGCTCTTTTTCCTATTATGCTGTACATTAAGATTAGAATAATATAATACTATGATTACTAAATTAAAATTATAAAATAGTAAATGATCAGTAGATCAGCAGCTATTAAAATCGATATAAGATGTGATGTGAACATAATTTCGTAATAATAAAAAGCATTTAAAAGTCAAAAAGCAAAAATCGTGTTGGTTACACATATTTATTTTCCGGCCACACACAATCCGATGAAGCAATTCACGAATTTATTTTTCGACATTCCACCGCAACAAAGAGTATTTACGCAAAAGACGAGTCCCACCTGTCCAGCGGCGGCGCGGCGCGTCTTTCGTTTCAGATTATTTATTTTTAATTTTTAATTCAAACACACAAAGATACGTACCGTTTGGGCGAGAGCATACTGATCGGAGAAGTGTCTCGAGAAAGCTTTGGCCGGATACAGGGGATGAAAAGCTCCGGCGATGGGTCGAAAAGCTCCACAGCCGAAGGATTGTAGGGCCGGATGCAGGAATTGGGGCGCGACATGCTGCAGGAATCCCTCCATGGTCAACTCTCACTGCACCTGATCTGCGGAATTAACTCACATAAAGATCGTGTTCAATTTGAACCGACATGCAAACTGGACAGTCGAAATCGCACAGCTCTGTATGTATGTGAGTATGTATGTATATGTATATGTATGCATGCAAACATTGTATTTCATCGCATATCTTGACAGTTTCTTCGCTGATTGTTGTTGTATGTATGTATGTAGTCGCATATGAAAACAACTCAGTGTGAAAATAGGCAACGGTTTAATCCAACATTTTTAATAATAATTTATGATATATTGCACCAATTAATTATACGCAAAGATTACGCTAATTATACTTAAATATTGAACATATACTTATACTAAATCATGCTTCTTTATCTATATTTTTCTCGTTATTTGGGGTCAACCACTCACTTTGTCCTGTGTATGATACAAAGAAACGATCTGTTCTAAATTGTATGTATGTAGACTAAATTTTCTACGACGTGTGCCTTTTAAATGTTGAATTATTTATGCGGCCGGCGAATATATTTACATAATAATAAACTTTGATGACGCATTTCCCTTTTTTTTCTACAAGCGAGTTGCGTAATTTTTTCTTCAAAATTTGCATCCAATGTATTATTAATATCCACGATTTCTATGCGGCCTATTTACACTTTAAAATATAATCGGATAAATTATGTATTTTTCAATCTAATATACATATAATTTCGAAAGAGACTTTGTATGCATATATACATATGTATGTAAGTATTTTTGGTTGGGAACTTTGAAAACAAAACAAAGTTTCTATGACGAAGATTCGATTTTTTTTTTCGATTCAAATAAACTTAATTAAAAAACAAATTAATATTTTACTTTTTTTAAGCTGTTTATATTACAAATACTGAGCGAAGCCGGGTAAAACAACTCGTATTGAATAAATGTGAAAAAAACACATTACACTAGTAAAAAATAATTTTGGGGACTAAAAGACCATATTTTAAAACAATGTCGCTGGCATATAAGTATTAAGTATTCCTGCTATTCACTGCTGGATGAAGGCCTTCTCAATACGCTTCCATTCGTCTCTGTTTTGCGCAACTCTCATTCATCTCACTCCACACATTTTTCTAATTTCGTCTACCCATCTTCCCTGCGGTCTTCCTTTAACCCATTTGCATTCACTCGGGTACCATTCTAGTATTTCCTTTGTCCACCTATCGTCCATTCTTATAGCCACTTGGTTCTCTCAATCTCTTTACTACATATATCCACTATGCAGTAAAGAGATTGAATAATTATCATAATTTCACCCACGTATTTACACCCTTGTCATAATTATCACCCACGTATTCTTCTAGTCGGAATGAAATATGGTATACATATATACGTATTTAATATCGCTATTTTGTGTACTTTTTTGATGAAAAAGTAAAAACTTCCCAGAGTCTCCGAGAAACAATTTTCTGCCGATTAATCTGCAGACAAATCTCTCGTGAATGGCCGCCTTAACTCACGGTGTTTCTTTCGGGGCGAGCGAGGGTTATTTTATTATTTTTCCGTTTAAATTTATTTTACGCCCGTCGATTTTCCCCGCGTTAGCGTCGAATTAGAGGAGAATTCGCGGCACGAGCACAATCTGTAGGGGGCGCCACTGCGGTCGCCACCTGTGACACCAATCACACACTCTTTAACACACACATGTCCGAATCATCCCTCGTATTTCGTGGGGGTGTGTGTGTGTGTGTGTGTGTGTACAGACTAACATCCCCATTTCTCTCCTTTCTGCCACCCCTTCCCCGTAGGACCGTCCACCCCAGTCCACCCCACACGCCCACCAATAAATCACAGGGTTGTTGCGGGCAAATCACCCGGCGATGACTTGCGGCAAGTGGCACCAGTCATCATCAGTCGACTTACATACACCGTAGGCTCCTGTACGAGTGAACACACAACTGTGGATATTGAAAATTACGGATTTGAATGTATGTATATGTATATGTATGTCCATATATACGGTTGAATCAATTTTGATGCAGTTTTCGATCCATAAAAGACTACTTATACACAGTGAGTGGTCAAATGCACCGGTAAATTTCAATTTCTTCTTATATTCTATCTTATAACCTTTTCCAAATATTTTAATACTATAGTTTAATTATGCAATGTACTACATATTTTGTCATGCCTTTATTCTTTACTTTTTAATTTGTTTTCCTTATATTTATCTTTTTCATTTTTGTAAAAATCTATTATTGGACTCGGATGTTACATATATTATTTATTTACTTTTTGTTTTTTTTATACCTATCTCTGTACATCCTGTCTGTTGATTTTTCAATTAATAAAAATAAAATAAAAATAAAATAAAATAAAATAAAATAAAATAAAATGTACAATGATATCGTATTCACCCCCCGACCCCTAGATCCGCGATTGCTAATTATATTTCGTTTCAGTTTCGCATTGAATTTTGGTCAAGAAATATTGTTCGTGCGTATAGCAGTTGGTAGAATTTGACTTTTATTTTTTGTTAGTTTTGAGTTCGTGTTTCGTATTTTGAAATATTTACATTAATAAATTTTTTATATAAAATACGCAAGTTGTTGATATTATTAATTTATTTACGGAATTCGTATATATTTTTTATATTGATGGAAATTTATAGTTTTTAGACGGTAAAAGTATGTAATTGTCAATTTCATGTAATGGACAGCACAACTTAAAGTAATATTATTAAAGACCTTGCATTGAATTATATTGTAATAATATTATATAGTTAAATGAGAAATAATTAAAAAAAATAAAGAAATAATTTTACGTCCTTACAATGTTACAACACATTGCAATCGGTTCTCGTAAGTGTCACGCTACATTAAACATTAACATTAAAAAAAAGTTGTAATTTTTTGCGGTAATTCATACAAATATCATATGGTAAGTATTCATGAAATAAAACCGCTATACATATGTGTATGTATGTATATAAAAATTGTCGTAAGTAATTATTTTTAAAGAAGCATTACATGTATAACTTGAAAATTAATTCAAACCCACCGTTTTGGATTTTTTTGTAATTTAATTTAACTTAAGTCTAAGGTGACCATTTTTTTTTTATTATTTTGTTTTCAATTTAAAAACTGAAATTTAGAAAAATAATTATTTAATAAACATAAATCGAAAAATATTGATTTCAAATTTATATTCAATTAAATCCAAGAGCTGCAAAATAATTATTAAATCTTAAATACCGTTATAATTAATTCCGAAATATCGAATATATAACGAATTTTCAATAGATATATGTAGTTTAAATGCTATATTTTCACTATAGATAAATATTCAAGATACATATGTACATATGTATTTAACGAAATAATTTGATCTCGATAAGTTCGTTATAACGAGATTTCATTGTAAATGCTTATGCGTGGGTGAAAACTTATCATTTCTAGTATGTTTGTATTTATGTATGTAAGTAAGTGTGGAGTACATAGGAATATATAGCGCAATGCGATAATTGAAATGCAAATATAATTTTCGCATTTTGCAAATTTATCAGTCCGCAATATATGTTACATATCACATACAAAGTATATAATAAATGCGCATTTTTATGATATAAATTAATATTAAATTCACAATTACCCAATGACATGGTTAAAACGTGAAGACGAGCACCTTTGTATCAATTATGTTTAATTTTAACGTTCGGCTTATATTTCTGAAAAATAAAATTTTAAATCAACGCCACTCATTTGAGAAATATTTAGAAACATAATAAAATCCAAATGAGTAATATTGTTATTTAAAAATCAACACTAATTTTACTATTAATTCAATTTTAAAAACGACAATCTGATATTTAGACATCGTTCATTTAATTTACATACGTAATTATTGATGAAAAAAATAATTTTAATATTTTCACGTCAAAATATCAAAATAAAAAACGATATATCTATAGGTTTTTCATTCCAAATTGACCATTTTTTATTTCAAATTGACATTGGAAAGGCAATTTGAATTTGAATTTGACAATTTGAAATGAACACAAAGTATTTCAAATGAATACATATTTTTGTTCTTCAAAGGTTTTTTAAGATTTGTTTAATTTTTAGATTAAATAACGGGTTTCCGAAAACTTTTGATTTTTAACAACGGGTTTCCGGAAATCCATGGAAACCACTAGGATGACACCACTGCAGTAGTACCTATTATGTTACACAACGATTATCTCTGAAAGGAATTTCAGACAATATTGGACTTAATGAAGTGAGGAAAAATTACATTTTCAATTAATAACAGTTGCGTGATTCTTAATTAACAAAGAACAAATCCATTGAGATTATACGATAGATATAGACATTTATGTACATGACGCACATTAGAAATATGCCAAAAATCATCCCTGTTATACAGTGGTGTCACCCCAATTTGGGAACAATGGGTTTCCAAAATTTTTTTGAAAATATACACATATATGTATATACATTTTTTTCATCCAATGCACTATTAACTCTTTGAAGCATAGAGGTATCAAAAATGGCCCATCTGTTTTTTATCTTTTGCTGCATGGTGGGATGTACATAATTAATACCACAAAAATTAAAACAATTTAAAGCACAAAGGTTTATATTATAACCCACTAACTAAAAAAAAAAAAAATTCTGTGCAACACGTCACTTTTTTTGTTTCAAATCTCGTGCCGCAAAGAGTTAAATGAAAGTTCACTAAAGTTTTGAAGATTTGTATAATTACACTGTTCGACAAATGACGACTTTTTTTGGTTCAGAGACGAGATATGACTTTTCTTATAGAATTATGCCCAGTGAACACGAATCTGGTAATAAAAATGTTGATTAGCTCGAGATTCGGAGATATATGTGTTTTTTAAATCGCGCGATTTTTCTATATCTTGGTGTTGTTCGGTCGATGTCTCAAAATCTGTCAATTTTCTGTTCAAAATGAATATTGGAATCTATAGTCGAGTATTTGATCTTCCATTTATAGTACTTTTCAGCTTTCAAATCTCTCTAAGTAGTCGTCCAGTTCAAATCAAAAGTCAAAAGTACGTATTTTCACTTGGGATTTTTTCCCACTGTTAATACTATTTTATATTGAGTTTTTTCTATTGAAACATGGTTATTGAGATAGTTTTCTGACCACACTATTTTTACCACACTACTCGTATTTACACTAATCTGAATTGAATTAATTGGGATAATATATTAAATTATCTTTATATGAGATTTAAATAAAATTCCACTTCATATTTCGACTATTCTTGTGGATTAATAACAAAAATTCTATTGATAACTGGCTTACCTCGGTAAAATAAACGAATTTTTGGTCAGAACACTATCTCAATAAACACGTTTCAATAGAAAATACTCAATATAAAAAAGTAATAACAATGGGAAAAAATACGTACTTTTGACTTTTGATTTGAACTGGATGACTACTTAGAGAGATTTGAAAGCTGAAAAGTACTAAAAATGCAAGATAAAATACTCGACTATAGATTCCATTATTAATTTTGAACAGGAAATTGACAAATTTTGAGACATCGAACGAACAACACCAAGATATAGAAAAATCGCGCGATTTAAAAAACACATATATCTCCGAATCTCGAGCCAATCAACACTTTTTATTAACAGATTCGTGTTTACTGGACATAGATCTATAAGAAAAGTCATATCTCGTCTCTGAACCATTTTTCGTGTCGGACAGTGTTATTGACAGAAATTACATACATATATGAACTTTAACACAAAGTATTTCAAATGAATACATTTTTTTGTTCTCGCAAGGCACTATTACATGAAGGTTAATTAAATTTTCAAGATTTGTATAATTTTTAGATTAAGCAAAGGGTTTTTTGGGAAACTTTTGATTTTTAACAACGGTTTTCCGGAAATCCACGGAAACCATTAAGGGGGACACCACTGCTGTTATAAATTATTTATATTAATTAATTAATTAACTGTTAATTTTGTGTTAAGAATAGTATTAAATCATTGTTAAGAATTTCGAAATACAGTGAATTATGTATGTAGTAAAAATGTTTGTAATTAATTGTCTAGGAAGGCGCACGCATTGGGGTCAGGCCTTCCTGGTATATATACATATATTTTTCAAATAAAAACACTTCAGCCCCGGTAAATTTTTTCGACGAGATTTTGAGTACGACAAAATAAGATAGAAAATTTTTTTTTCGAGGCAAAAATAGATTCAAAAACGATCGAGCCCGACATTTCGAATGATTACAATAAAGTCGCGATTGTATAAAAAGTTTGAAGATGATCGTGTCGTTCGACGAAAGACGACTTACTTGGTTGTTCGAGGTGGCGTTGTGTTGCGTTGTGTAAGCGTCGTGACGCACCCCTGTCTGACGGGCGACTGGCGCGCGCCGACAACCAGTGGGGCGGGTGCCCCCCGCTGACACGCCTCAGGGGCGTAGTCTCCAGCCTGGGGATACGCCCTGGGCCTACCAATACGCCCCTCGAATTAAGGGAAAATCTCACCGCATTATTATCCGCCCACGATGACCGCTCCGAAGAGCCTGAAAAAAGTCCGGATCGATACTTGTGCACAGTAACTAGCCCCCCCCCACCCACCCACCCTCCCCCGTATCTCCTATGTCTGCTCCTCTTATCTCCTCACCATTAGAAACTTTTTTTTTTTGCGTAAAGACTGAAAGGATTGGTGAAATTCAGTCGGCCCTCAACACCTTTCCAAGCTCCAAGTAATACAAAATAAATTCCTAAAAATAATTTATAACACACCCATACATCTAATATATATATATATATATATATATATATAATTTCGAAAGAGACTTTTTTTGTTGGGAAATATTTTATATTTTATAAAAATTTACAGTATCTTTAATAAAAAGTCAGTATCAATGGTTAATTCATTTCGGCCATAAAAATACAGATATTAATAATACATATATATATATATATATATATATATATATATATATATATATATATATATATATATATATATATATATATATATATATATATATATATAAGCCAGCAGCATAGCTCGGACGTTAAGCTTCTGCCTACTGTCAAGAAGGTGCCGGGTTCTATCCCTGAATGAAAATGAATTTTTCAGAGTATGCTGTTGGTCAGACCTGGATTTGTGACTCCAGGTTGATCGTTTCCTGTCAGAGTTTGCCAATTTTCTCTGATTTCATTGTTGAAACGGTTCCCGGAAAAAAAATTGTCTAAAAATCCTTCCTACCTACTATGTCACCATTATTTGAAATTTGATGGATGTACAATAAAATTTATGTACAATTCATAGATGTCTCGTTAATTTGCGAGTTTTTTCAGTGTCTCGCAATTCAACGACTTATAATAAAAAATGCTGCATTTGTATTTGTAATTGGCCAGGAAGGCGCATTGGGATTTTCCTGTAAGGCCTTCCTGGTATATATGTAAAAATAAAAATAAAATAAAAAAAATAAAAATATCAGATTCTTTATAAATAATCCATAATCAATAATAAAAAATCAGTAATCAATAATAATAATTTAAAATATACAAAATTCCAAAATCAATTGTATTTTAATCTCTTTTCTTTTCCTTTTCTCGATCGTACAAATTTCATCATGGATAGTCTAAGAATATTTAGAATATTTATTATTTATTATTATTTATTAATAGTTTTGGACCATTGTGGCATTACAGGAAGAACCTAATGCGCCACAATGGCCTACATTTAACAAAGATATAAATACAAGTAAAGTTAGTAAAATAAAACAGAAAAATTAAAAAGTAACAAAAGGAAAATAATAATACAATTAAAATAGTACATAAAAATGTACAAAGGAGAAAGAAAAAGTAAAATAAATGAAACAAAATATGAATAAAAAAAAATAAAATCACAGCGAGGCCCAAATGGAAGAGAGTAGATTAAGATTCCACTCATACATCACATTATAATAAGTATTTGTGTATATATATGTTTATTTTTTTATTTAACGTTATTTGACCATTGTGCCATTACAGGGAGAACCTAATGCGCCGCAATGGCCTACAAAATAAAAAATAAAATAAAATAAGAGAGGGAGAAAACAAAATATAAAATAAAAAATGAAAAGATACAACAAAAAGCAAAAGCAAAAAATTAAGATACAGAAAATTAAAAAAAAAAAAACAGCATTTAACACAATCATAAAGAAAAAATACAAATACAGGAATTTCATGCTCCTGCAGCCTGTTCCAATAAATAAGAACGAGCTACAGATACAAAATATCCCTGCGAGGCCCAAATGGAAGAGAGTAGATTAAGATACCACTCATAACAATCCTAAAAAAAAATTTATTTTTTTAAAATCTTTTTAAATTTTTATTTTTTTTGTTTACTATTAGATTGCTCATGTTTAAGCGGTTTATATTACAAATACCGAGCGAAGCCTTATTACATACCTCTTATTTTGAAGATTAATTTGAAACTGAAACATTCACTTATCGAAACGCATCAAGAAACTGAGACGGGAACGGGAATTGCATGCGTTATTGTACTATGGAATGATGGAACTTTCAGGATTCATTGTTTGCATGTCCGGGAAGCTTACTGTGAAAAAAATCAGCCAAAAACAGGAACGGAAACGGGAAAACGGGAATGAGTGAAAAACGGGAAATGTTTTTAGGTTAAAATAAACAAATAATTAAATAATTTCAAATATGTTCGCTGCCTTCGTTTTTCCGACAAATGGGAACGAGAACAAGAACGGGAACGGGAACGAGAACGGGAACGTGAACGGGAACGAGAACGGGAATGAGAACGGGAACGGGAATTGCATGCATTATTGTGGCATTGCAACGCATGCCGGGTTCAGCTAGTTTATTATAAAATATTAGCACACAAAATTTCAAATTTGAAACAAATATATTTAGTATAAATTATTGAAATTTAATAGAGATTGACCACTAGAATTAGTACGTCTAGTTAACAAAATATTGAGATTAAACGTGGTGAAGAGAAAAATTAGCGAAATGAGCTCAAAAAAATGTGTAAAAATAAGTGTATTTTTTTACTTTTAAAATTCGCCAGATAATCAATCAAAGTGTTTTAAAGCATTGAAAATACACAATCGATAGGAAAAATATCTGACTATTGATTTCAATACTTTTTTTTGGCATAACAAAACTAAATTTTGAGTTAATGACTGTAAAAGCCAAAAAAATGTCTTCTCTCTCTCTCGCATCTGTGAGGCAAGTACAAGTTAATTATACATATACAAGAGACTTCCCGCGAAATTTTTTTTTGTTGATATTGATCAATATTTTTATTTCGTAATAACACAATTCGAATCATAGAGGTTGTGACGAGGAATATATAAAAAATGAAGACCCTGCATTCAGTATATTTGGAAAAATAAAATAAAATATCTGTTCTGGTCACTCGCTATCCATCACAGTGCGACAAGTGCTAAGCGCATTTAATTTTCGGTTATCATTTCGCTTTATATAAGTATTTAAATAAACTGATATAGGGAAAAAATGGCATTTGAAAATGGGGGTGAGGGCTGAAGCATTTTTGCACGTGGATGGACGATTCCATTAGGGCGGGCCTGATGCAAGGGTTGAAACGATGCTTTCATACTGCAAATTTCGATTTCAAACAAACGAAGGTCTACCCCAATATGCCGGACGTAATAGCACACGGAGAAAGTTGCGTGTTGGTCTCGTTGGATTTTTTGCGGTTATATTGTGGTCTCTCCCCAGCCACGATGGGTCCGCGACGACAATGGCGCCAGGAATGCGCCCCGCGATATGAAATGCCATTTGTCAAGTTTTTATTGGGACCGTGTTATTATTATTGTGTATATTTCACCGCCGAGGAATGCCCGCTGTCGCAGCAGGGCTGGGGCCAGAACGGAGCGAGAGGGGGGTGGTTTACCATCACCCTTTAACCCTCCGCAGGATCTTCATTGTTTGATTGTGACGTGACGTTTCGATTGAAACTACGGCACTAACTCGCATGACGCACCTCAAAATTTAAGTTGCCGAGCTGAAATGTCCTTTCATGTACGATATGATACATATACTGAATTTATATATGTATACTAGCTGAACCTGGCATGCGTTGCAATGCCAGAATAAGGCATGCAATTCCCGTTTCAAGTGATGGTTGGAGCTCAACTAGTGTCTCTTCAAAGCCGTGTCGTCATAAACCAACTGGTAACGTGGTTACCAACGAACACATTTCCTTGACTACACAATGGCGGTTCAAACTTTCGCGTCGGTAAAATCGTAATTACGAATATTATTATTAAGAGGTTTTTTCCCGTATTTTTTACACAGTAAGATACCCGGACATGCATACAACAAATCCTGAAAGTTCCATCGCAATCGGTTGAGTGGTTTAGGACCCAATACGAGACATACAGACAAATAAAAAGACATTCAATTTTATATATATATATATATATATATATATATATATATATATATATATATATATATATATATATATATATATATATATATATATATATATATATATATATATATATATATATATATATATATATATATATATATATATATATATATATATATATATATATATATATATATATATATAGATATACACTAGTGTTGTGCCCGATGAAATATAATCGCATGGGTTATGGCTAGAGACACGTATTTTGGGGATTTTGACTTAAATGCTATAAAGATGCTTAAATTCGGAATGGATGCCAAATTCGTAAAAATATGCGAATAGATGCTGAAATAACAAACAAATGTAAAATTAATTATTTTTTAGATTAAATTTTTGTCTATGGTCTACGGCCTTTGTCTATGGTCAATCATGTCTGAAGTCTGAAAATTGTTGCTGTTGCTGTTTATCTCGAATAAGCAAATTTGCTGTTTATCTCGAATAAGCGCATACACAATACTGTAATTTGATCTTTGATAAATAATACATATGACGGTGTATTTGCATTTTACAGATAACACCAATGAGCCTTCCTGGCCAGAAACATTGTACATTTTATATAAATATTTAGTATTGTCATTCAAAGTATATATTATACGGGCTTACGTGACGAGACAGAATGTTAAATGTACTGTTTACCATGCACCATTTTCTCGTCACGGAGACCGCATAAATACATATCAACGAATCTCCACAGAGACATTTATGGTAAAATTTGTAAATCTTGCAGCATTTTAAACAATTCAGCGAAATTCGAGATTGCGAGAAAATGGGTAAGGGCCGGGCCGCACCGTGCAACTTTGTCGGCCGACTAGTCGAGCGACACGAAAAAATGTATGGAAATGTGTGCGACAAACAAGTTGACGGGTACGGCATGTCCCATCTACCTGCATGCATTGGTCTGGTCGCCCTCAACCAAGTTGTTCGCGAGTTGAGCGGTGCGGCCCGGCCCTTAGGTTGCCTATGTGTTGGAACCGTTTCAATAAAAATCAGATGAATTGGCAAACTCTGACAGGAAATGATCGACCTGGAGCACAAATGCAAGGTCTGGTCAGCAGAAACCAGTGGGATTTGAGCCCATGACCACTGATCTGACCACTGCTGGTCTATTTACATCTATCAACACCAGAATCATTTGCATAAGACTTTCGGAGTGTAATTGCATACGTTGTTTGTACATAAGCGTATCAATAACTGAAAAACTACATATGTATATAAAATAATACTTTTCTCCCGAATCAGTTAATTAGTACTGCTGTGTAGAATTTGCCGTTTTTGTATACCTATAATATACATAATATGACGAAAATCACTAGATTGTAAAATAATCGATAGATTCAAAATAAATCTGTACGCAATGGTGAAAATAAAAATGGTAGATAATTAGAACAAAACTAATGTTGGCTACGAAATTCCCATGGGTCTGTTGGGCCAAGCTTTGGCAGTCTCCCCCATGAGCTCCCACCACCCACCACCCACCACCCACCACCCACCAGCATAGGACGGGTGTGGCGAACCAGCGCTAATCTGGAATTTTATTAGCGAAATTACACATACTCTTTTGATAATGGGCGACGTGCATTGCGGCGGCGAGGGTGCGCTTATATTGCACTTTTTTGTGACAAATCGCCGACGCGGGGTTGAAACCCCTTACCTACAATGGCGACGAGAAACCACCATAAATTACGAGGATGAAATGGTCGCTAGCCGTTTTACAATGCCACGAAGGACGCGTGATGAAAGTGAGCCAAGTCTTTTCAATTATTCCCTGTCATCTTCTTATAAAATGTCCCTACATACATACAAAGGTTGTTTCAGTTAATTGCTTTTTCGATTGATTAATTAATTCACTTGCATATTAGTATATGAACACATACATAGGTACATATTTGAAAAAAATTCACCTGAATTGATTTTTATTTTTACTTTATCTATGTATGTACGTACATTGTAACAGTTTTTTGATCATGCGAAAATTCGAACTTGAGATTTTGACTGATTCGAACTCGGAATCGATCACTGATCACGTTTTCACGATCTAGAAAAAATGTGTGTGTCTGGGTATTTTGGGGATTTTTTGAACACCGTTTGTCCTATCAAACTGAGACTTAGTATCGGTTACTGAAATTCTTATCGACACGAGGTAATTTTTTTTCAAATTTTTAAGTTGCCCGGAAATGGTACCTCCCCTTATAGATGTTCTCTTTGTAATAGAAATTTATCTAATATTTTTACCTGAACCGGAAGTCGTACTTTTACTCTAGAGAATCGAGGTTTCTTATGTTTTTCTCAGAAACCTTTTGGGTTATTGAACTGAAATTTCATATCAAGCTTAATACCAAGTTATGTATAAAATTTAGTAAGCATCCGTCAATCGGAAGTGGCAGTTTATTCTTGTTCGATTTTTCTTCCACTATTTTTTCAATGCGACAGCATGCTTGGTTCTCGTAAGTCTCACATTACATCGGATCGACTAAATATATTTTTATTTTATATGAAAATTTAAATTTATTTATATTATATAAACACATTACTTAAAAAAAATTACGGTAAATATTTTATATAAATAATTTTTTTAGTCAGCTATTACATAAAGTTAGTCAGTAATTTTCTTACGTAAACTAACTATGTATATTTTTGGTTGAATTTGATCACGTAGTTTATCAGTTTAGTCAATTGAATTCATCAAAATGTCCATTATATACATAGGTATAAAATAAGAAAATCACTTACGGCATTTCATTATGCGCAGTGTGAAAATACAACGTTGTATGTCGAATTAATTTAATCTTACATTCATATATGCCGACTAGATTGAACATATGTGTATGTATATGTACACCTACTCATATATGTACATATGTATTTATGTAGTACAAAATGTGACCTATCAAAATAGGCTTCTTCAGAATTTTTCTGAAATATACGTAAGTAAGTAGTCAAACCCCATGTAAACAGTACGGCTGGAATGCAAGTCATCGTTCCTCAGCGCAATTTTCACCCCTAATTTCGCTACGAGGGTTGGCCACAGTCTGACCCCAAATGGAAAACTCGGGTTTTTCAGACCTCAATCTTTGACCCTCGGATGTTTACACATATAAACGTTTAACCTTCCGCCATACTATGAAATTTCACCATTGCAAATAACTTGGAATAAGCTAGACCAGTGTTTCTACAATATACGAACACATATGTACTATACATACTCAGTGATTCCATAACATCAAATAAACCTCTATTTTACTTCAATATTTTTCTTTTATATGTACCTCATCTTTCATTAGGAAATTTCTTTCTTGTATATTGTATATGATTGTTACAAATGTATATCACAAGTTTTCAACACTATTGATGTTTACTCTTAAAATTAATTTTTTTATATTTTTTTTATTTAACTTAAATAACGTCACACGATCTGTTCAATTCAGAAATACTATGTATTGCAATATATTAGGATTTTAGTACGCTTGTTATTTTAAGATGATCACACGACCTAAGTGCTATTTTTCTAACCTTTATTACTGTCTCATTAGTCATTACTCATGCAACTCAAATATTAATATCAATAATGATTCAGAACCGTATAATAAACTGTCTTCATCTCATACACTTGAATGGTTTACATAAATCGCGTGCTTAAACAGTCTTCTACACGAATGTTGTTATATGTAAATTATAATCACTTTTTTTAACTAAAATTGATCTCCCACCTGTCCCTGTAACAAGATGAAAAGAAAAGTTTTTGTTAATGATTTGTAGTTGACTACAAATTCCAAATCAATATCGAATAAATTTAAATAGATGATAACTTCATCAACAAAATTTAATATCAGACGAAATGCTGAGATCGGAATTTCTCCTTAAAACAGTATTTTATCTTTGTATAATGTAAAAAGTACAAAATCAAATTTGTTCATTATTATTAAAGTCAATATTGCCAAGAAAATGCTTAGCAATGACACATAAAATGATAAAAACGAAAGAAGGGCAATCATAATTTATTTTAATAATGTTGATGGCATCATGTTTTGTTTTAGTAGTGTTGATTGTGTTTCTTATCGGTTATTAACCGAATATGTATCAAGAAGCGAACATTGAGTTTTATCTCAAGATTCTCTCATTTCAAGTTCATAAATTTTATTCCTAAGTAATTGGAGACATACGTACATATGAATATTCATAATACATATTAAAACATGTAAACCGACTTAGCACATAATTTATTTATTATAGCTTGCATCAATTTAATATATAAAAATAAAAATAATTTTATTTATTAATAAGTAATACTAATAATCATAGGCAACACTTTCTAATATGTGGTGGTTGCGTTTATGTTTAGCATCAATACCGAGTTCGAACCCGTGCAAATCTTCAATCCTGCCGGTCAGAGTTGGTTATTTATGACTCCAAGTCGATCGTTTCTTATCAGAGTTTGCCAATTTATCTGATATGATTGTTGGAACGGTTCCTCCATCAAATTGGCGAAAATCAACCTACCCCCTGTCACAAATATCTGAATTTGATTTATGTTCAATATCTAAAAAGTTATGTCCAAGTCTAAATTCATAGATGTCTCTATGGATTAATTAATTGTTTAGCCTATCGAAATATAGGAATTTATGTAATTAAAAAAATGCAATGTTTGTAATTGATTGCGCATTGGGTTTACCTGGTAGGCTTTCCTGGTATATATGTATCTGTGTACAATATATGTACATATATACATATACTAGTACCTATTATATTACACAACGATATACTATCTTTGAAAGGAATTTCAGACAATGTTGGACTTAATGAAGTGAGGAAAAATTACATTTTCAATTAATAACACTTGCGTGATTCTTAATTAACAAAGAACAAATCCTCTCCCCTACATTGAGATTATACGATAGATATATGTACATCTACATATGTACATGACGCACATTAGAAATATGCCAAAAATCATCACTTTTGTAAATCCTATCTGTTTATAAATCATAATTCACGTACAATATGCATGTAAAACGTTTCACATTATTCATTTGGTGTTCTTTGAAAGACGTGTCTCGGAAACGCTACGTGTTACTTACATATGTACATGTTTATTTTTCAGACAAGGTATTTTCAGTCTTTACGGCCGGAATTGGCCAACAGGAAAGGGCTGGGTGGGGAAGTAATAATGTCAGAATGCGGTGATTGAAGTATAATATAATATTATATAACAAGTCGTGTTCTCGGTTTTGATCGACGAAGCGTGATATATGAACGAGCAGCCGTAATCGGATTACGCGCCGAACTGCATTCGATATTGTTTTCGGTGTTATTAATAAAGATACATACATATGTATGTGTGTTCATATGTATATATGCACTTCTGTACTCTCAAAGTGAAGTATTTTTATAAAGAGAAAACTGATGTGTTTAATTTTTTGAAGAAAATTTAGCAGATGAAATTCTTGCATTCGTTCTAGAAGTGTCGATAGAGCTTAACTATCATACATTTTTTAATGCTTTTTATTATTACTAAATTATCTTCACAATACATATTATATATATTTTAATAGCTACTGATCGACTGATCATTTTCTATTTTACAATTTTAATTTAATTTTGTTAGTAATCTTAGTATTATATTATTCTAATGTTAATGTACAGCATAATAGGAAAAATAGCTCAAAAACCAATTTGCAATTCTTATAAATGCTCATAATACATATAATATATAACATTAATTAAAGATTCTCTAAAGTCGACGATCTAAAACAGATTGTGTTTAGGTAGTCTGTGTTTATACCTGAAGGGTATAGACATTTTGTTGTAATCACCGAGACTCTTCACAAGTGTGTTAGTATGGTTATTGACTTTTAAATGCTTTTTATTATTACGAAATTATGTTCACATCACATCTTATATCGAAATGAAAGGCGATGCGGGGTATATCCTCAACATACCCGATATTTAATCGCCATAGTTCTTTATCGACTCAAAATAAAATAAAATAATATCGCGCGCTCATATTACCATTATTAACCTATGCTTCGCCTGTGTGGAATGACGCCTCGAATACTAACCTTTCCAAGCTCCAAATAATACAATATAAATCCCTAAAAATAATTTATAACACACTTATATATACTTACTTGAAAAAACGGCAAGCCATAAATAATACATTACTAACAAATACATAACTAGTAGATTCTATAACTATAACAAATAAAATAACCAGTAGATTCTATGACAGAATCACTAATAATCATACTAATACACTTCTGAAGAGTCTCGGTGATTACAACAAAATGTCTATATCCTTCAGGTATAAACACAGATTACCTAAACACAATCTGCTTTACATCGTCAACTTTAGAGAATATTTAACTAATGTTATGTATTATGAGCACTTATTAGAATTGTAAATAGGTTTTTGAGCTCTCTTTCCTAGTATGCTGTACATTAAGATTAGAATAATATAATACTATGATTACTAAATTAAAATTATAAAATAGAAAATGATCAGTAGATCAGTAGCTATTAAAATAGATATAAGATGTATTGTGAACATAATTTCGTAATAATAAAAAGCATTTAAAATAATTAATAATTAAGTGGCATTTTAGATTAGAAGTTCACTCAAATGAACTCCATCCTAATTTCATACGTCTCTTTGTTTCCTCGTTTGTTGTTTGACAAACATTTAAAGATGAGTCGATGAATCGTTTTAGTTTCGGTTCAGTCGTTTGACGCGTGCGATGATTCATCGGGTTGATTTCCGAACTGGTTTCTAGTTGGTGCACGGAATTTCCTATATGCGGGTATGTACATTTTGGAATCGGTCGTCTGCGCGGAAAATCGGAAAAGCAATTTTCCCGACAAATGGCTGCCGTTCGCCCGCACTGCGGAAAATAATAAAATGGGTATGCGATTTGACATCCGGCCATGTTGAAATGGCGTGTGTGTGTTCGAGGTTGTCTTTACGACCACCCTGTACATATATACATATATGTATTATATTTGTAGTATGTGTAGACGATGTTGGCGCAGATTAGGCGGTTAAATAAATTGAAAAACTGGGCGTGGCGCGACTCAGAATCCGCCTACGCCACACCCACTCGCTTTTCTCTCAACCCAATAAAACAAAAGTACATATTATCATACATAATATAAATATGTGTCGTATAAAATATGTGTTTATACCGCCAAATGTATATATTTATTATATGTATAAATTCAAATGGAAAGTTATTGCGTCTATTTATTACATGTAATGAATGAGGGATTCAATCCTTGGTAACTTTATTTATATACATATGTATGTACAGTAGGTAGACGTACGAGTGTCTGCAATGAACGTATCTACAAGTTTAGTACTATGTACGTTTGTACTAAAAATGATTTGATTAAAATTCATTTAAATTCGAGTCTTGTTTGTAATTGACACCGATAAAATAATTTATCTTCTATATATATAAAAATCAATGTTTCTCTATCTGTCTGTCTCGAATAGGTTCCTAAACCAAAGAACCGATTACGATGGAACATTCAGGATTTGTTGTATGCATGTCCGGGAATATTACTGTGAAAAAAAAACGGGATAATACCTCTCAATAATAATATTTGAAATTACGATTTTATCGACGTGAAAGTATGAAGCGCAAGTGTGTAGTTGAGGAAATGTTTACGTTAGTAATTTCCTAAAGCGTGCGCACTTAATGTGTTCATGCGTTGTTGTTTATTTTGTACTTGGTTATGTACAGTGTGGTTTTTTTTATAAGAACAGTGATGTGCGGTTGTTCTTGTGCGATATTCATGAACAACCGTCTCGTTCTCCGACGAAAGGGTCTCTTGGCCTGTATTCGTTGGGGGGGGGTGGTGGCCTCATGTTGAGGGCTTTAAGGGTCAAATTCCTTGACCTTTAAAGTGGGCTTAGATACGTTAGTAATCAACTTGCGCGCACGCATGCCAACACTCACATTACGTACCACTCATAACTATCCTACATATATATATATATATAATAAGTAAAAATCAATGTTTGTCTGTCAATGTTTGTCGTGCCTATACTTCACTATAATTTAATTTCATTATTAAGTATTAATTTGAAACTAAATTTCCAGATAAATTAGGTATTTATCACGACATAATATGCGAATGACAATCTCTAGCACATTTCGCCCTGCAAATAAAAAGAGTGCCCATCTCTAAAATAGCTCGCACGATCCAATCGGGGTCCGCCCGGCAAATCAAACGTCAAATGGGCTGCCAGTAACAAAAATAAATACCAACCTTAACAACATAATCTTAAATGAATAAAACCAACCCTAACCTAACCTAACTGTAAATAAACAAGTTGTTGGCTGCTAAGATATTACGGTGTATTTGCTTCCGCGTCCAGTTCCACACTGCGGCTTAAAAAAAGCCAAATCGAAACAGATAGTGACCCATGAGGAGAGTGCGAATGGACAGGAGCGGGGCGACGCTCTATCGTCCAACTGTCAAAAAATATAATTTCACTGATAGGGGCCAGTGAAAATGTAATTGGATATGATTTCACTGAAACATCAAATTTTATTTTTGTTACGTTTGTGCGAGCTATTTTAGGTATGTCATGTAATTTATTTTACAGTCGTGCAAAAAATATTATCCCATTTAATTTTTTAATATTATTATACATCATTGGCATTATAGAGTGTTCCAATGCGATATTGTGGCCAAACATATTAGTTACATTTATTAATTTATTTAACAGGTACGCACACGTATATTTTTTAGATTAAACACGACATATATGGTCAAACATTATACAGAAGTATTGTAAGTATTATACAAGGCAAACAAAAATATCAATTAACATCAACAGCGACATCTATGGTCAAATTTGTAACATTTCATACAAACCAGTGAAATTCGAGATCCTGAAATTTGAAATTAACGAGAAAATGGATAAATTTTGCCAATTTCTTGGAACCGTTTCAATGAAAATCAAATAAATTGGTAAATTCTGATAGAAAACGATCGACCTGGAGTCACATATCCAAGTTCTGGCCATCAGCAACTGGTGGGATTGAACCCCTGACCACTTTGTTAATATATTATTACTTACATAATGTTAGCCTCAGCGTAGCTTATTGATTAAGCCATTGTTTACCATTTGAGAGGTCAAAGGTTCAAATCAAATCCGTTACAACTCAAATGTTGTAACAGATCTAATAAAATCAGCATCCATCCCCCTCCCTCCGTTTCTCGCAATTCGTCGAAAATACAAATTTGTTGATTGTTAAATATACCTACATTGTAGAGTGTTTAGTATAATATTTAAATAGGTCATGTAATCAGAGCTTTTTGGAAAAACTCAATGCTTATTATTTGGATTTGATTTTCATTCATCGTTATCTTATCGTGTAATGTAAATTCAATTTCAATCAAAAAGTATATATTTTTATTTAAATTTTAGAACTAAAAGATAAAATAGTACGTAAAATAGTATAAAGACTGATAAAATAATTTTCGTTCTCACTTAAATAAAAGGTCAGGTTTACTAGTATTGTCACGATATACATATGTATGATGTATACATAAATGGTATAAATCAGGTGGTGTTGTACCAGATTGATATTTGAGAAACCGAATAAAGAGTTTAATTTAACGAAGGAATATCATAAACACAACCCTTCATTTGGACAGGGTTAGTTTGGGGGGCTAGCAGGGCTGTCACAAGGCACGGTATCGCTCGTCTTGCCGAATCTAGGGCCACGTTAATCCGGGGCTTTGGGTAGCAAGCCCGCACATAATTAGCGCCATCTATCGGCCGGACTGGGGCTAATTGCCCCTTGTGCCCTTAAGCCCTAATTTATTGCGATAAACTGGATCGAAACGGATTTATCTCTCGGACACTTTCCGTCGGCACGATCGATACACACCGAATAATATCTAAAGTCAACACCGTGTACGATTGTATGTACTTATCGAACAATAATACCTACAGAAATACTTATTTACTTACTTAATTATATAAAAATATACACGGGTGATAACAATGTTCGACTCGAAAAATGGTTCAGTGACGAGATATGACTTTTCTTATAGATCTATGCCCAGTAAACACGAATCTGGTAATAAAAAATGTTGATTGGCTTGAGATTCGGAGAGATATATGTTTTTTAAATCACGCGATTTTTCTATATCTTGGTGTTGTTCGGACGATGTCTTAAAATATGGCAATTTCCTGTTCAAAATGAATATTGGAGTCTATAGTCGGGTATTTTATCTTACATTTGTAGTACTTTTTAGCTTTCAAATCTTTCTAAGTAGTCGTCCAGTTCAAATCAAAAGTCAAAAGTACGTATTTTCACTTGGGATTTTTTCCCATTGTTAATACTATTTTATATTGAGTATTTTCTATTGAAACATGTTTATTGGGATAATGTTCTGGACACACTTTTTTTTTCGTTTAAAAGGGTTAATTGGAAGTGTGCTGAATTTTAAATCGGTAAAATTGCGAGGTAAAAACTCGTACTTAGTGGTGCACGATTTTGTGTTGTGTGAGCTTTACGCACGATGATTCACGATGTCTAGTGATAGTAAATAAATAAATATAGGTACTAAATTATGATTATGAGTTTTTAATTTGAAATGTTTAGTTGAATTAAAAAATAAATAGCTAATTTATAGTGCATAAATGGTGGTGGGTAATCACCGCAGCACAAAAATAGTTAAGTAAGGGTATGATGAGATGAATAGTATATATGTATGTATGTATCTGTGGCGTGCCACTGCAAAATTGGTAATACTTATGTACAAAAATAATCTAACCTATGTAATAATCTAACCTATAGTCGATCGGGTGTAGCGTTAGACGTACGAAAACCGAATATACTGTCGCATACGTGCAATGTGTTATTATTTCTTTATTTTTTTTTAAATTATTTCTTATATATTATATTATTACAATGTAATTCAATGCAAGGTCTTTAATAATATTACTGAAGTTTTACTGTCCATAATATGAAGTTGCCAATCATTTTAATTATTATAAAAAATATAAATTTCCATTAATATAAAATATATATGTATTCCATAAATAAATTAATAATATCAACAACTTACGTATTTTATATTCAAATTTTATTAATCTAAACATTTCAAAATACGAAACACGAAATCAAAACTAACAAAAAATAAAAGTCAAATTCTACCGGCCGCTTCACGCACGAACAGTGTTGTATTTCTTGACTAAAATGCAATGTGAAACTGAAACGAAATGTAATTGGTAATCGCGTTCGAGAGGGGGGGGAGGGTCATTGCGATAGCATGTACATTTTCGATGCGGTGCAAACGATCGACACGCGCCAGACAGACTGAACCAAAGATTAACGACACGTGTACCTTATGCGTGCGCACTGCTCGCACTTACATACATATGTACATACACTAAGCGAAATCTACCCGAAGTGGCGACATAACTACCCTGTATACGTTCTGTGCTTCTGATACTTTAGTTCCGAATTTTGCCTTATTAAACTCGCCAGAAAGATCCAACTCAATTTTCATCATCATCATTTACAGCCATTCGCCATCCACTGCTGGATGAAGGCCTCTCCAACACGCTTCCACTCGTCTCTGTTTTGCGCAACACTCATCCATCTCATTCCGCACATTTTTCTAATTTCGTTCACCCATCTTCCTTGCGGTCTTCCTTTTACTCTTTTGCCTTCTCTCGGGTACCATTCAAGCACTTCTTTTGTCCACCTTTCGTCCATCCTCCTAGCTACGTGACCCGCCCATTGCCATTTCAATCTTTTCACTCTATCCACTATGTCCACTACCCTTGTCATGCTTCTCACCCACGTGTTCCGCTTTCTGTCTTTCCTCGTTATGCCAAGCATACAGCGTTCGATACTTCTTTGAGTGCATTGGATTTTATTTAGCATCTTGGCGTTCAGTGTCCAGGTTTCACATCCATACGTCATCACTGGCAAAACGCATTGATCAAAGATCCTTTTCTTCAGGCAGAGTGGCATTTTTGATTTAAAAACAGCATTCATCCGTCCAAATGCACTCCATCCTAATTTCATACGTCTCTTTATCTCTTCGTCTTTACTACCAGACATGTCAATTATTTGACCTAAATATAAATAATTATTTACTACTTCTACTGGTTTATCATCTAAGGGGATGCTATCAGGCATGCAATAACTATTGAACATTAGTTTAGTCTTATCTACGTTAATTTTTAATCCTACTTTTCTACTTTCCCTGTCCAGCTGTGTTAGTCTGATAAGTAGGTCAGCTGAATCACGAGCTACTAAAACTATATCGTCTGCGAACCGAAGGTGACTCAAGAAGCGACCATTGATGATTACTCCGGCTGTATCCCAATCCAAGTTCCTGAAAACTCCCTCAAGCACCGCATTGAATAACTTGGGCGAGAATGTATCTCCTTGTCTTACTCCTTTTCCTATGCTAAATCTATCTGTACCTGAAAAAATTTTAACCGAAGCTGTGGCATTCTTATATATTGCAGCTAACAGTCCAACATAGGGTTCCGGCACTCCCTGTGTTTGTAGAGCGTTAAGTACTGCATTATGACTAACTGTATCGAAGGCTTTCTCATAATCGACGAAACCTAGGCACAATGGCCGTTGATATTCGTTGGCGCGCTCGATTAGTTCGCCAACTACTTGGAGGTGGTCCATTGTGCTGAAATTTGCCCTAAACCCTGCCTGCTCTATAGGTTGGTTCTCGTCGAGGATATTCTTCAGCCTTTCTGTAATAACCTTCGTGAAGAGCTTGTAGACCGCTGAAAGTAAACTAATGGGTCGGTAGTTCTTGATATATATATATATATATATATATATATATATATATATATATATATATATATATATATATATATATATATATATATATATATATATATATATATTCTCAGAAAAGGGTCAATTTCAATTAAAGACTTTAAAATAATGCCAGATCATTTTTTAGACTTACTAGACTAAGCAATAGATCGTTCAGTTTATATGTATTTACTACATTCAAATTCAAACGTATGCAAATTCGAACTCAACAGTGGTTGAGTTCAAATTTGCATACGCAAAAACACCACACGATTCATACGTAGGTATATATTTTTATTTAGAAAGAACGACGCATATGTGAGTACCTACACGTGGTGCACACGTGAGACAATTTGTCAGTGATAAGTGTGCGTGGGTGATAGGGGCGTTATCGGGGCTTTGGGCCAATTTCGGCAAATGGCACGATAGCGCCGAAAGCCCCATTTCACTTTTGGGCCATGGGGTTCTGGACCAGCGACACACGAGTCGAAAGCTTGCAATCCTTGTACGTTTATATATATTTTTGTATATATATATATTTATATTTATATATAAGTATATATACGGACAAATGCGAATATCTCGATGATTTTTTTATTTCTCGAGAAATGCGTTGTATAATTTATACCTACAATATATTATGTGCTCGATTGTTGACCGGCAATCCGTCAAATTATATTTTGATTAGTACACTTTTGGAATTGACTTAAATGAGAGCTGGATGATCATTAAATATGTGAAGATGATTCGTTATTGAGCTCAGGACGTCGAATTACCAACGAAATTCGGGCTCGTGTTAACCCCCGAAATTTTCAATAACAGCCGTTGCTACTTTAATAAACCTCTTTAGGTTATTGAAAAATGAAATCAGCCCCAAGTACATAAGTTTACATTCTGCCGATTCCCATACGCATACTAACTGATTGCTTCTTATCGGAGCGAGTTCTCAGATTACCAAATCAAAGATAAGGCCGGATATATGTATACATAATTTGAAACATCTGGCACGTTCGGAGAGGTTTCTTCTAATCTGAGTGGCTTCTCTTACTTATTAGTTATTGGTGATAACTTATTACCTAAGCAAAGATAAGACGGGTGCGAGTGTTAGAAAATTGTATACAAGCTTTGCAATCAAATACTACAGACCCCTTTTAAAACCTTCCGAGAAATACATATGTATATTTTAAAATATGAGGCATTATATACGTCTTACATTATATACCTCATTTTATATTCATACACATTTAATGTTGAAAAAATTCTCGATTTGCCATTTTTAAGATTTTTTTTTATTTTTTCGTACATATGTATGTATGTATGTTTAATCAATTGTGGAGATCCTTTGTGTTTGTTGGTGCGTGTTTGCCGCTTTGAAGTTTTACAAGAAGTTAAGAAAAACAAATCGCTCTAAAACGAGAGCTCGAAAAGTTTTGCCATAGTCTACCTAGGGAATGTGAAACATAAAAAAAAAGTATTATACGTATGTATGTACATATGTATTATGCATGCATACGTATCGTTGGTATTATTTTTACCACATACTGTCTAAAAGTTACGCTATACTATATGTAATATATTTTTCTCTCGCTTGCTCAATGCTGAGCGTCGTGGACATTGGTGTCATCTTGGATTCTGTGCCAAGTTAAAGAAAGTGCTAAGGGATGATTCCGTCAGTTCCTTGAATTGGTCAGACCATCTCTTGGGAGACCATCCTCTCGCTCGCCTTCCCTCCAGCGTTCCGGTGACTACCAGCCTCTCCAGACTCTCCACATTCTTCCTGGCCATATGGCCAAAGTATGAAAGAACTCTTTTTCTACATATTATGGAGTCTATCTGAGACTGCTATCTCTTTGAGGATGGAGATGCTCGTGTGTCTTGTGGTCCATGGTATGTGCAGCACCTGTCTCCATCCCCACATCTCGAATGAATCCAGAATGTACCTTTCTCTCTTTTTCAAAGTCCATGTCTCGACTGCATAATATAATCCAATGGATGGATTTTCCAAAGATCGCACTGGATGGATTTTCGTTTTTTTCATAAGAGAGCGGTTCTTCCAAATTTTTACCAGACTTCATCGCCGTTTTCGCCATTCCTACTCTTCTGCAGATTTCCACTTAGCATCCTCTTTCCCTTGAGATTAAGGCACCTACGTAGGTAGATATTTTTACTACTTATTAAATTATCTTTGTATTTTATTACGCATTTAAATTTTCATTTATCCACTATTTTATGAATTTACTGTTTTTTTTTATGATTGTGTTTAAATGTAATTTTTATTATCTTTTTTTTTGACTTTGCTTTTTGTTCTATATATTTATTTTTTGTTTTTCTCCCCCTCTTGTTTTATTATTGTGGCGCATTACGTTCTTCCTGTAATGCCACAATTGTCCGAAATTTTTAAATAAATAAATAAAATAAAGTCGTCGACTTTCCCATAGTCTTTTTGAGTGTTAGACTTTATAAGAGTCTCAAAACTATTAACGAATAGGATTTTTAAATTATTTTCTAGACCCAGGTGTCTACTCTCTATATCTATTCTACGAAGCAGTTCGGCCATTTCATCCTCATTGATGACCATAAACGTCACGTCATCTGCGAATTTTATGTTAGAAATCATTCTGCTGCCTATTGTTATTCCAACTTCCCATCCGTCGAGTACTCTTCTCATTATGTATTTTATTTATATATTTATACCAGGAAGGTCTAACAGAGAAACCCAATGTGCCTTCCTGGTCAATAACAATTACATACACACATATTTATACATACACGTACACACAAATACACATAAATACATATGCATATACATATATACACAAATCCCCCATATATATTAAAAATATTAGAAGACAGTATGCATCTAGTTTTACTGTTGCCGTATTATGCATATATAAATTATAATAATATATGCATATTTAATATTATGAACCTTGTATACATATGTACATACAAACCATAGCAATAACGTTTCCAATATTAAATTGACGTAATTTATTACTTATGCATATGAAATGAACAAGCATGGTCCAAAAAAAATATGCTTATCTTCATTTACATTTAATATCATTCACACTTTTTGGAAAAAATTGACACTTACATGGAACCAGATACTGCGATAGTGGCAGTGGGATTTCTCCCGGATTTCGCCTGTTCAAATATTAACGTGTTTTGGTGCTCGCGTCTCGTTGACAAGTTAAGTGCGGCTCGTAACATAAAAAGACCCCCCCCCCCCACCCTCCATCCTACCGATTTCATCCCCATTTTTGGCGAGAGGGTGGTCTCCGGGATCTCCCGGTAATATCCCTTTATCCCGGCAAAATAAGATCCTGGTAATAAAAAAAAAACGGGGCGCCGCCGTGCATGTGCATACCATCACACGCGTGAATGCACATACGAGCTTTGTGTACAAGAAATCCTTTGCCGGCAACTTTTCAGACGATTATTATCCTTCAGCTGAAAGTAACGGTTGATCTTTCGGTTCGATAGTCGTTGTAATTGAATAAAAATATTGCGAAAGTTTTATTAAAATCATGACCCACACTGAAACGGTGCTCAGTTTTTAATACGGCTGTCAGTGGAACGCTTTGCTTATGATTTAGAATAGGGATTGCCAAACTTTTTTAATTAATGGTGTTCTTAATGTATTTGAAACCTCCAGGTGATTTTCCAAATATTCTTTGTCTCTTTCAGCATGTGATTTATGCTGGTTTATCCTTTCTTATGCTTAATTTTTAATTGAAAAGTAGTAATTTTAGGAATATTATGACGTCATTTACATTTTTTACTGATAAGTTTTGTTATCAGTAAAAAATAATAAACATCAATAAAATAAAAATAGGAATTGATATATAATTGTTTGGTTAGTTAGGTTTGGTAATAAATTTCGAAAACTGTAGGCAGAGCCGTACCGATGTTTTTGGGGCCCTTGGCAAATATGTACTTTTTTTAATTGCTTGATGGCAAAAATATAATTAAATAGATAATTTTATTATGAAAATTATTTATTGTATTAAAATTACGTTATACAAAATTAAGCTTTTTTTAAAACAAAATAATGTTAAACATAAATTTATAATAAAAAATGATATTTATTCGCAGTACTAATTAATACTACGAATTAATATACTAAAAATTTAAGTAAAAAAACGAATCTACGGTTTTATTTTTCTCGCTTTTAAATTAGCAAGATCGTAGAAACTTTTAATAAATGTATGTATTGTTCATATTGTTTTTTTCGTCGTAAGAAAGTTTTCCTTCACGCTCCGAGCGCCCTTCAGAGTTTTGCGCTCTTGGCGTTTTTGTTTTGCGTTCTGTTATCAATGCCTTGGTACAGCTCTGACTGTACATAAGTCATCATTTCAGAATCATCAAGTATCATCTAGAAAATATAAAAAGATTTTTCTTTATTATTTTTTTTTTGATTTTGAAATCTTTTATTGTTTGTAAATTATTGAAATAATTTATGATCTAGAGATCATTCTCTATTTTACAAAATATTTAATTTTTGTTGTGTATAGGTATATAGAATTCTCTGATCAGCCAAATTTTTGATGTAATTGATTTTAACACTTAATATGCTAAAAATAATCCTCTAGCCACTGAGGATTATTTTTAAAAATAATGCAAAATATTTTAATGAGCTTAAAAAAATCATTTTCTCGTGTATGCCGAATCATATAAAGTATATAAAGTTTGCTTTTGGCAATTCGTCTCTTGTACGAGTATGTATGTAGACGCTGTCTAGTTCCTAACGTGATAAGTAAGCATTTGTACCTGTTTATATGTTATAGCACGTGCAATGTTCTATTGTCTGTACAAAATGCCATTGGTCGTGTGTCTTCCTATTTATCTTCCTATGAGTGTCTTCCTATTTAATTTTGAAAATAAATTTAAAAGTTTTACAATCATATGCACTGCGATGATTTTATATCCAATATAAATCCAATAATCCGATGAATAATATCCAATATATATAATAATTTCGAAAGAGACTTTGTATGTTAGTAAACATTGTTGGTTGGAAACTTTGAAAACAAGTCAAAATATCCATGATGACATGGGGATGGGGGGCGCCGGGGCGAAGGCCTGGGGGGGGGGTTGGGAGCGAAGGGTGCCGGGGGAGCCACCAGATTCTGGTGTAATACATCTAATATATAATTTCGAAAGAGACTTTGTAAAATTTGTAACTATAGTTGGTTGGAAATCGAAAACAAGTCAGTTTCTATGACGATTCGATTAGTTGAATATATATTTTTTTCAATTCAAATAAATTTAATAAAAAAACAAATCAATATTTACTCGTTGATTCGCCATGTTTAAGCTGTTTATATTACAAATACTGAGCGAAGCCAGGTAAAACAACTAGTCTATGTATAGTATATAAAATTGAATGAAAATTGAATTGAGCCACTGAACCGATTACGATGGAACTTTCAGGATTTGTTGTATACATGTGCGGGAAGATCACTGTGAAAAGAAAACGGGAAAAAACATCTTAATAATAATATTCGTAATTACAATTTTACTGAGGCGAAAGTAAAGCTATCCCATCCCGCCGTCAACGTATCACGCCGCAAGTGTGACAATAATCGCACCACGCCTACCTCACACTCGAGTGTACTGACCATTCTAGGCTGCACCACAAACACACAGCGGATGGCCCACGTTAACAAATATATATACCTATATATAAAATTGAATGTCAATGTGGAACGGGAACGGGAATTACGGGTTCGAGTCCCACTAGAGTCCCGCTGCGGGCCAGATCTTGGTTTTTGACTCCAGGTCGATCGTTTCTTATCGGAGTCTGCTAATTTTCTGATTTCCGTTGTAACGATTCCTGTACATACATATCTATCTCGCTAATCTCAAGTTACTCGGCGTCTTGAGGTTCGCCAATTTGATTATAAAATGCTGCAAAAATTTCTCGATAGATGTCACTGTGGATGTTTGTATGAATTCGCATTGTATAAAAATGTTATATATATATATATATATATATATATATATGACTTTCACCCATTGATGTATAATACACTAGATGGGCCCAGACGTGTTATTTTGGTCGGAGATCTTGTCTTCACTAACTGAGGGGTGCGGGGGGTTTAACTACCGGGGAAGTTGGGTTTTTTTCCCTACGACGCAGCGGTACCTACCTACCTACTAAGAGAAACTGTGCATGCGCCATGTATTTTGCATGCGCCAAAAGGGAGACAGGTATAACACGTGAGGGCGGATCTAGTATATTATAGTATATTATACATCAATGCTTTCACCCTATGAAAAGGGCTGTACACCCGAAAACTTAATTTTGTTGCCGTTCCTTTCTTCGATATACATATATATTGAATGAATGTATATATTGAGTGAATGCGAGAATATATATATATATATATATATATATATATATATATATATATATATATATATACATATATATTGATTGTATTGTATCTGTATAAGTGCAGTATATGTAAGGGAACGGGAATTCCACGCGTTATTGTGGCATTGCAACGTATACCGGGTTCAGCTAGTATTAAATAAATTTAATTTCATTAAGTTCACGAATCATTGATTGAAAATATTTCGAATCTATTTGTATGCAATTTTTATTTTTTTAGTAATATTCCCGCAACAACAGTATTCCCCTTCATGCAATAGTGCTTAGATCGCTACTGTACGGTTGTATCAAAATTCATAAAAATATATTTCCAGAGTGAATTACTTCCACGGAGAGGAAAGCGTGGGATGAAACCTTTATTCGTCGGATAACCACGACTCAAAGGACCCGTCGAGTCGAATATAGCGCGCGATATGCAAATCGATACCCGATATTGCATCCAGTCGGATTTCGCGCCCGTCGGATCAACTTCTCAAAACTGGGGGTTTTGATCCTTCGAGCTCAACGTTATGCGGTCCTTCGCCAGGATCCTCGCATCCACACAGAGGCGCGTAACGACACCGTTTAATTTGCTCGTCGACGTCGAACGACGTCGCCGAATGAAGAAAAATATTTGACAGGCCATTTGCGCCCCTACAATGTCTTCTCCTCCACCCCCACCCCCCACCTCCTCATCCAACGATCTTACACCCCGTGCCCTCGGTTTGTCGGTGTTTGTTAAGTTGGCATTAATAAAAACGGGATATGACATTGTGGATAAAAATCTGCGAAGACGCACGCGCTCAGTGGCGTCGCTCTATGTGTCTAAAAGTGAGAAAATTCGGTATTTCATTTTGAAAGGTGACTGTTTCCAAAGTATCAAAGTTTAATGTGATGACTTCATTTAATAAAAAAGCAGCCCATCGTGGATTTACGCACAACTACATATGTATGTATGTATGGTTCGTGACATTCAAGAAAATGTACAAAATATTTAATAACATACATCATATGTGCCATGACAGGAATTACCCCAAGGTGACACATATACTTGTAGTCGATCCAATGTAGCGTGAGACCAATGAGAACTAAGCATGCTATCACATTCGTGCAAAGTGTTGTAACATTGTAAGGACGTAAAATTATTTATTTATTTTTAATAAATTATTTCTTATTTAACTATATAATATTACAAGCTGTAATACCCCGTTTAGCTCGGTATTTGTAATATAAACCGCTTAAACATTTTATTAAATTTATTTGAAGAGTTTTATTTTATGTAAATTTTTTTTTATTAAATTGACTGGCACGAACAAACAAACATATATAGTAAGTCTCTTATAAAAAATTATATGTATACGAAATTATATGTATACCAGAATCCGGCGCCTGCACCCCTTAGGGGGCGGATCCCTAGGGCTTCGCCCCTGGTGCAAAGGCGGCTTCGCCCCCGGGGACTTTGAATAAAAAAAAATCGAATGCGCGCCTATGAATCGAAAAAAAAAACTTCATCTATTGTTACTACGTACATAGATAAAGTAAAAATCGGATGTGTCGTCTACAAACGAAGGTTACATACGTACATACAAAGTCTCTTTCGAAATTATATTATATATTAGATTACAATATAATTCAATGCAAGGTCTTTAATAATATTACTGTTAGTTTTTTTTAAGTTAAATTTCCATCAATATAAAATATACGTAAATAAATTAATAATATCAACAACTTGCGTATTTTATATTAAAATTTTACGAATGTAAATATTTCAAAATAACAAACCAGAACTCAAAACTAACAAAAAATAAAATTAAAATTATACCGACCGCTATCTATACGCGCGAACAATGTTGTATTTCTTGACCAATATGCAGTGCGAAACGAAATGTAATTGATCAAGGTGGGTCGAGTGGGGTGTGAATTGTAATTTGTAAACTGGACTGTAATTTGTAAACGTTGTAAATTCAAATTATATTTTTTTATAGTTGACTTTTGTTTTATTACCTCTTCTTAGCTTGCAAACGTTTTGGTCGTGTGACGAAGTTTGAGTTCTTATCCGATCGCTTTTAAACTTTGCCATTTTGCACGGTTTGGTCATCAGTATAAGTGGAAATGACGTCCGCCATTACCACGGTGACAAATAATCGTAATAGACACGTTTGAAAATACTGCATCTTCCTTCACGGTGACGTCTATCGTCCACACTGTTTTGACTCTCGCTATTGAGCTATCGCAGATTGAGCACTTTGCCATACTCATGATCAAATTTCAAGGAGAGAATTGGTGATTTCTTAATTCGGTTTTATATATATATTGTCTTATTCAACCTTTTTTTACAGTTATTTTTTTTAAATGACTTAATTAGTTCAGGTAACGATACTGATAAGGATACGATACACTGTATAGAGTCAAATGCCACCAGGACAGAGCCAAGTACCAGAAGCTCGTATTTATTCAAAAATGAAACTGTTTGTCGGGTGCGCCCGTGTGTTCCGGCTTTTGAAGGGATGACAGTGAGAAGGTTGGATGAGGGGGAGGGGGTGTTGGGTTGACTCACGGACGCCTCTGTTTCATTTTGCGCTCCTGGCGATAAAAGCGATCGGGTCGCTCGCTTTAAATTAGATTAGCCGCCGCCTCTGGCTGTGGGGCGCAAATAAAATTCGGGGGGCGGAGCGCCCGGGGGCACCCCACTCGCCTCCTACGACGTTTACGACTTGATTTCTGTCCCAGTATTTATTATTGTCGTTGAGCATTTCGACTACGACTATGCTCGTTACCCTCACCGTGTGTATCTATTTAACACACTTTCTACGACCCGTTTGACTTATTTTAACCCCTTTAAGTCTATGTTGAAAATATTCAAATTGCCGTAAACTTGTTATTAATGTCTTCATATTATACATACATACATATATGAAATTTTGCTTGATTATCGTGTATGTTGTTATGTACCTCGCTTATCAATGTAGTTCCCACAATAATCAAATACAGTTTCTCACATTCATATACGCGAGTAACACGTCCATTAAAATTCCTGTAAAGGGATAGTCAGATAAGAGAGGAGTACCGGACTTTGCCTAACCCAAGAATGCCGGACTTTGTTCAAGCTAAAAGATAAATATCATTTATATCGGTCTCCGTGACGGGCCCGAACGTGAAACGCCCGAAAACGAAAATATCGGAAGGCAAAGATAAAAAAAGGGTGCATACTCACTTAATTTGCGAGAGCAGGATACAACAGGAACAAGAGGAACAGGCTTTTCCTCCCGTATTCTGCGTGCGCACATTAATACGGGAGGAAAAGCCTGTTCCTCTTGTTTCTGTTGTATCCTGCTCGCGCAAATTAAGTGAGTATGTACCGTTTACCATGTACCCTTTTATTTTTATCTTTAGATTTTCGATCTTTGCCTTCCGATATTTGCGTTTTCGGGCGTTTCACATTCGGGCCCGTGACGGAGACCGGGCAATACGATGTAGTGTGAGACTAATGAGAACAAAGCATGCTGTCGCATTCGTGCAATGTATTGTAACGTTGTAAGGACGTCAAGTAATTGATTTATTTTTATTAAATCATTTCTTATTTAACTATATAATATTATTGCAATATAATTCAATGCAAGGTCTTTAATATTACTGCAAATTTTGCTGTACATAACATGACGTTGTCAATTACTTTTATCGTCAAAAATATAAATTTCCACAAATATAAAATATATACGTATTCCATAAATAAATTAATTATATCAACAACTTACTTTTTTATATTAAAATTTTATTAATTTAAATATTTCAAAATACAAAGCTGGAACTCCAAACTAACAAAAAATAAAAACCAAATTCTACCGACCGCTATATGCATGAACATTGTTGTATTGCTTGACCAAAATGCAATACGAAACTGAAACGACCAAACGTCATAAGTAAGTTGTTGATTTTATTAATTTATTTACGGAATACTTAGACGATAAAAGTAATTGTCAAGGTCATGTTATGAACGGCAAAACTTACAGTAATATTATTAAAGACCTTGCATTGAGTTATATTCTAATAATATTATATAGTCAAATAAGAAATAATTTAATAATTTAATTGAATGTACGTATATAATATTTATTTACAGACAGGTTATAGAATTATTCGTGCCTGTCTCTACGACCGTATACTTTCGTGTATATACAATGTATGTTCGTATATATGTATGTATGTTCGTGTACTACGGCCGAGGGCGTCTGTCCATGTTGATTAATAAATACATATGTCGAAACGGATCTAACGAGGTTTTGCACGATCCGATGCCTTCGGTGCGATTTTCTCGCCATTTTGCGTCTAATCCGATTTTTGACCCGCGGCACGTCACACGTGACCCCAGTCCGATTTCTCACTTGGATGGGTACTCAAGTGTCAAAGCGAATTTGACGCCCTTGTGAAGTAGTTCAAGCGCGCAAAGACAATCTCCCCACGCCGTGTGACAATCAACCGTAACCAATAAAAGTAACCAAAACTCCGACACCCTCCCTTACAGCTTTATTGAAAAAAAAAATCAATTCTGCGAGGGTATAAATTCGATTTTTTTTCTAAAAAATACATATACCTGATTAAAATATTGCGTATATTAAATTTTACAACTGTGATATTCAACACATGAAATGGCCGAATGAAGAAAATTAGAATAATATCCAAACATATTATTTTATTTTTTATTTTATTTTATTTTATTTATTGAAAAATCAACAGACAACAGGATGTAGATATGTATAAAAAACAAATAGTAAATATATAATATATATGTAACATCCGAGTCCAAAAACAGATTTTTACAAAGATTATTAAAAAAAATGAAAAAGATAAATATAAGGAAAACAAATGAAAAAGAAAAGGATAAAGGCTATAACATGACAAAATAGAACATTGCATAATTAAACTATAGTATTAAAATATTGGAAAAAGGTTATAAAATAGACTATAAGAAGAAATTGAAATTTACAAATATAAAACAAATGAAAAAGGTAAATACAAAATAAACAAATGAAAAGGAAAAAAAGAATGAAAGCTACGAAGGTATACAGATATTAATTACAAATTGTAAGCATATGTAATTTTTATTTATTTATTTACATATATACAGCATATATAGCCATATATATAGCCAGCAGCATAGCTCGGACGTTAAGCTTCTGCTTACCGTCAAGAAGGTGCCGGGTTCAATCCCTGAATGAAAATGAATTTTTCAGAGAATGCTGTTGGTCAGACCTGGATTTGTGACTCCAGGTTGATCGTTTCCTATCAGAGTTTGCCAATTTTCTCTGATTTCATTGTTGAAACGGTTCCCGGAAAAAAAATTGGCTAAAAATCCTTCCTACCTACTATGTCACCACTATTTGAAATTTGATTGATGTACAATAAAAATGTATGTACAATTCATAGATGTCTCGTTAATTTGCGAGTTTTTTCAGTGTCTCGCAATTCAACGACTTATAATAAAAATGCTGCATTTGTATTTGTAATTGGCCAGGAAGGTGCATTGGGATTTACCTGTAAGGCCTTCCTGGTATATATGTAAAATAATAAAAAAATAAAAATAAAAAAATACCAGGAAGGCCTTACAGATAAACTCCAATGCGCCTTTCTGGCCAATTACAAATTACAATTACAATGGAGCATTTTTAAGTCGTTGAATTACGAGAATCGCAAAATAACGAGACATCTATGAGTTGTACATAAATTTTATTGTACATTAATCATATCCAAATAGTGGTGACATAGTAGGTAGGAAGGGGTTTTAGCCATTTTTTTTTCCGGGAACCGTTTCAATAATGAAATCAGAGAAAATTGGCAAACTCTGATAGGAAACGATAGACAAATATCTAAGTCTGACCAGTAAGTCTGATCAGAAAAATTCTTTTCAATCGAGGTCAGCCAATCGGATCGAACCAGGCGCTTCTCGGTGTTAAGCAGAAGCTTAACGATCGAGCTATGCTGCTAATGTAGCATATGTAGCATATGCTAAATGGAGCCGCCGCGCCGTTTTAATTGGTTTTTCATGGATTATTTCCAGGCCTAAGTGCTGTGGGCTAACAATGGAAACCCCCCAAATGGATTTAGTGGTACCCAGCCTTTTACCGCTAAAGCTCTCATAACTGACAGCTAGTGACCTTGATTTACTTTTTTTTATACAATAAAATTTTTGAATTGAGAAAAAATTTTTAAAATATTCTCATCATCTTAACGATATAATTAATTGCAAAATTTAAAATGCAATAATTTTTTGGACCAGGGTAACCATCCTTTTTATACAACATTTTTTTTAAAGCGAGAAAACATCTAAAAATATTCCCATCTTCTTTATTATTAAAATTTAAAATACTATAATTTTTGATTAGGGTAACCAGGATATTTTTGATTAGGGTAACCAGCATGAGTAAAAAAACGGAGATTGCTGTCACCCACCGTCAAGCAACAATTTGCTTGTTTGAGAAAATTTGAGAACCAGTACTTAAAAATCAGTTTCTTCTTTCAATCTTTTTCCTAAATATTAGGATCTGGAATTATTACCATAAAAATATTTTTTATTCTACTAGAAAATATTCGTTTTTATAAGTAAAAGTAAAGTTTTCTTTATTAAAAATGTAAGATTGGGAACCAGTGATAAAATTATAAAAGATTAGAAAACAAATTATATTGGCTTTAAAAGGGCTGGACACCAGCGCTTTGTCCATACAAACGTATTACACTTCTCCTTTCCTCAATTATGGCACTAGAGAAATTATTTTTAATATGCTATGAATATCCACCATTGGGATGAATCTATTGTTTTATTTTTTTGATTAGTTATTTTTTATAGGAGCTAGGAGCCGCCAAACATCTATAAAATCGCCTCTTTTTTACACCCACGAAAAGAGTCTAGCGTGCTTATTGAACGGTCGATTTAAAAAAAATACGCACATAGTTGCACAAAAAATATCTTTCTCGTGCCGACAATGAAATTTTTTTAAAAATTGGGCCAGTTTCAGAGAAGAAAATAGGAGAATACGAAACCTCGATTTTGTTGATTTAAAATACGTTTTATCTGGTCGAAGCGCAACTGTCGCATTCACTCAATATATATATTGTCGCATTCACTCAATATATACATTCACTCAATATATATATCGAAGAAAGGAACGGCAACAAAATTAAGGTTTCGGGTGTACAGCCCTCTTAATACGCCATATTACAACATATTAAGAATTTTTTTTTTTAATGTTGAGAAACACCGAGTTTAACATTATTATTTTGACATCTTGGTCTTGAACTTTCGTAATTTACAAAAAAACATAAAATGTCGTCTCGTGGCTAAAGAGTATTTTTTAAATAAAAAAGTTAGAGAATCACCGAATCAAAATTGTTAATGTATTTACATAAAAAAGACAGTTTGAGAATAATTCTTGGAAAGTAAATTTTATGACCTCTTAAAAATAGTTGCCTTTTTGAAAACAAAAATATCGCTTTACAAAAATGCAAGTTAAAGAAAAACTGAATCTTTAAAAAATTTAAAACACAGATGATACTGTTCTCAAGGATTCACTAGTTGATTTGGGATACTAAAAAAATATACTTATAGTTTACAGTTAATTTAAATTAAACCCAAAAATCCTATTTAAACATTATCCTAAGCAACTATTATTCCGAAGTTTTCACAAATTGTCTCATTTTCAAATAAGGATTGTAAATAGGTTTTTGAGCTCTTTTTCCTATTATGCTGTAGATTAACATTAGAATAATATAATACTATGATTACTAACCAAATTAAATTAAATAGTAAAATAGAAAATGATCAGTAGATCAGTAGCTATTATAATAGATATAAGATGTATTGTGAACATAATTTCGTAATAATAAAAAACATTTAAAAATCAAAAAAAAAAAAATTTTTTCAAATGTGTGAAAAATGATTTTATTCTTCACATTTTTGGAATTTTGATTTTCTATGGTGGATAAATGTGTAGTTGATATTGTTAATAATAATTCCTTTCAGTTCGTTTTTACTTTCCTTTATTTAATAGTGCGGAAGAGGGACTGCTGGCTGGTGTATGGTGATTGGCACATCACCAAATTAATGTTTGATTGACACAATGCTATTAGACTCAGTACACTGTCGGTAGCCCTCTATTTATACATATATATATACTATATGTCTGGTGGGGAGCGACCATAACAGTATGAAGATTGTCCACATGGTCTGTCTATTACTGTCCACTAGTACAAACTTCAGTTTTATGCTATTTTTATATTCAAAGGCTATTCGGATGACATTTACGTAATTTATTATTTTTTAACATTAATTCGCGTACTCCAGCTTAAAATCTCTGGTTTTAATTTTTAGATGTTTGCAGAGTGATATAATGAACACTGTTTCAAAATATCACTACAATACGATCATTATTCTAGAAGTAATCAAATGCACAAAAAAGGCTTTTTTTCTATTGAAACTGAAATCGGCCCGGATTCTGGTGAAAATACATAGTCGCGCGCATTTCCGGACATGGGTGAAAACAATCCACGCGTCAAAGCGGGCAGTAGGGTGTTAATAAAAGCCGAATTTTCGAGAGGGAAACAATGTCAATTTGAATGGATCCGTTAAAAATAATTAAGTTAGATAAATTGGTAAACTTCAACAGAATACGGTCGATCTGAATTTAATGAAGTAATCAGAGGATATACCAGGGCTGTGAAGTCAGTGTCGGAGTCATAAAAAATCAACAAACTCCGACTCCTTCTTAATATTTTCTCTATTAAAGTATGTGTCAATTAGAGTCACATACGTTAATAGTCACTATTGACACATTCACATGTACCGGCAGCATTATGAAATACTAATAGCTGACAGGATATTCGATACAAATTGAGAGCCAATGTATGGAAACTTGCACGAGACAAAAGTTCTACTTCCGGTAGTCGGATTTTGTCCAATTTTTATTTATTACTTAAAATCACTATCAGTATTATTATACACATTAAATATCAAGAAAATAAAAATAATTTAAAAGGTCAATAAAAAATAATCCCAAAATGTTGTGGCCACTATTCTGCCCACACCCCTGAACGTATGAAGCTGAAAATTAATATTGTAATTATATTTTGTATGTACTAAATGGCATTATGGCAATGGCCGACGTGAGGGCGGGAAAGGGTATGCAAAACACCCGAGGCCCCCTTCGATTTGGTTCGAAATTTGATTAGCATCCGTCAACTGGAAGAGACAGTTTACTGTTGTTCGATTTATCTTCCACTATTTTTTTCGACCCATTAAATATGTGTTCTTCACGAAAAAATTCAAGTATAATTCTTGTATCAATGTGATGAAAATAAAAAAAAAATCACTAAATTTAATAAATCGGAAGTGGGATTTTTTCCTCTTAGAAAGGTCAAAAATGTTGTGCCCACTATTCTGTCCACACCCCTGAACGTATCAAGCTGAAAATTTATATTTGTATTTTCTATGTACTAAATTAGAACTGATAAGGTTTTGGTCACAATTTGTAAACCGGAAGTAGTATTTTTTTTTAAACAATATTTAATTATTTATTATGACCTTAAATTATTTTAATCTTCTTGATGTTTATTGTGTATACTACTGATAGTGATTTTAAGTAATAAAAAAAAAATTAACAAATTCCGACAACCGGAAGTAGAACTTTTGTCTTGTGCAAGTTTCCATACATTTGCGCTCAATTTGTATTGAAAATGCTGTCATAGCTCTTAGTATTTCATAATGCTGCAATGTGTTTATACGGTTCAATATCGAATTTTGTTTTGTAACCTTCTTATATTCCTCAAATACATAGATAAAGTCATGCGTTGGTCAAATCCGAATTTTTTATTTTTATTTTTAATTAAATTGATTTGTTTGTTATTTTTAAATTCATATTGATACGTTACGGTGACATGTTCTTCCGTATAATATTAATAGATACTGTCCGTTACTGTTATTACGTCTTTGTCACATATTTACATATTACGAAACATATGTATGTGTCCATATATGTATATATATGTAGAGTGTGCTAAAGAATATTTTTCGCACTGCTTTTTACGTACAGTTGCCGGTCTGTGCTTTGCTACATATTTTTTATACGTGGCATATTTTAAATGTATAGAAAGAAATACACGTATATTGAATTTGTAGAAATGACGAAAAACTATAATATTGGGTACATCGATGTAGACTTTCATAGGCCAGGCACGAGTTATTATTTACTCATTAAATACCATTTCTCCGACAATATCTTCCGCACACAGCTTGAGAAACGTCGATATCATGCGATAAATAAGACCGCGAACGTCCGAAGTGGTCTTTTGTAGCCTAGAATTACAATTGTACGGCCAATTCGGATAAATAGATCCGGTTTAAGTACACAAACTCGTGTCCCGTGTGGTGGTCCATCCGCATGTTTAACCTTTCCGTATGGCTCATACAATAACAGTTTACTCGGTGTTCAAACACTAAAAACTCACCGCTCAACTAAAATATTTACAGCCACAAACACATACCGGCTCCTTTTGATGATGATGATGATGGCCATTTTATCGCTGACACAGCCAAAAGGAACATCTCCGAGGCGATTAAATGCGAGTGGGCTAAATCCGACCGAGATTCGAGAGCCCAATTATCATATATATTTGTTACGCGCGCGGGGGATAAGTTTACTGCGAGTGTGTTTATTTAAACGCTAGCCGTAAATACTCGGCTCTGCCCAGTTCATTTTTGAAGCGAAAATTTGTTTAAGTTCGTTCGAGTGTCACTAAAAGTGAAACGCCATGCGTCACGCGCTCGTATGCAGTACCTCTCGTTCACTCGTATTTACAGTCGTGTCATTATACTGGTTTCCGGAAACCTATTGTTCAAAATCAAAAGTTTCCGGAACCCATTGTCTGAAATCAAAAATTCATGTCATTTTTGTTAAAAATTATACAAATATTCAAACAACTTCGAAAATATTGTTTTATCCGCACTCGAATACATACATAGCAGGTATAAGGAAGGACCTTATATGTACCAGTTATGTTATGCACTTTTTCCGTTATGCACTAGCAAAAATGACTGTTAGCCATTCAATGTGAACTGCACAGCTGCACTTGATATCCTTATCCCGATTAAAAAGTGATAATCTTTATTGCATAGAACTGGAAATACATAAAGGAAGCCGAAAACTCGACATTCTTCGATTCCAAACGGGCGTATTTTTTATTTCGGTTTTATTAAATTGTTAAACTTTAATTTCATTTATAGTCGAACCGATCTAGCATTACACTTACGTAAAATGTACATGTGATGGGCAATTATGTACATTTTATTTCAGATTCGCAATGCATTTTGGTCAAGAAATACAACATTGCTCGTGCTCGGTAGAATTTGACTTTTATTTTATGCTAGTTTTGGGCTCGTGTTTCGTATTTTGAAATATTTACATTAATAAAATTTTAATATAAAATACGGAAGTTGTTAATATTGTTCATTTATTTATAGAATACGTATATATTTAATATGAATGGAAATGTATATATTTTTTAGACTATAAAAGTAATTGTCAACATCATGTTATGGACAGCATAGTTTACAGTAATATTATCAAAGACCTTGCATTGAATTGCAATAAATATTAATATTATAAAAGAAGTACATCATAGCAGTCGGTAGAATTTGACTTTCATTTTTTATTATTTTTGAGTTCATGTTTCGTTTTTTTAAATATTTACATTAATAAAATTTGAATTTAAAATATGTAAGTTGTTGATATTATTAATTTATTTATGGGATACGTATGTACATATTTTATATTAATCAAAATTAATTTTTTTAGGCGATAAAAATATTATGCTTGCAGTAATATTATTAAACACGTTTTATTGCCTTATATTGTAATAATATTATATAGTTAAATAAGAAATAAGATTATTTATCATTTATTTAATTTACTATATTGTATTTTTATAATTTGTTGTTTCTTTCTTTGTATATTTTTCAATACATATTGGTATCAGCTGTAATGCTATAGTGGTCCAAATTTTAATATACAATGTACATATGTAAATTATGAATCCAATATGCATGTATATACATATGAGATATGATACACACATACAAGACGTTTGGCTAAAAATGAGGCTTGATAGATAAAACCTCAAAGAAACCTAAATAGATAAGTCAGAATCTTCAGAAGTAATTTGCATATATTACAACATTCTGAAATACATATCTACAAGACTTACAAAAAGACAAGGCAATGTATTGTACAACATTTGCGTTCCTTTGCGATCGTTCGTTTTTAGTAAACGAGCTAGGAAATGAACAGTGTTCTTGAATTGAGCTAACCTTGTTTTTAATTTCAACTTTGATAATACCATTAGGGGAGGAGAGTGGGAAGAAGCGGGGGGGGGACAAAAAATAATTACCGGTGCCGGCCCTTTGGTGCGTTTAATTAAATCGGCACAGAGGGTAGCGGTTATTAACGCCGTTAAAAAGTCTCAACCGTTAAGATAACGACCGGCTACAAAGCTTATCTATACTGCACCACCACCTCTCTCAGATCTCAAGACTTTGCTTCATATACATGTAATAAAAATTATAGTAAATCGCACAAAAAGTGGTTTGACTAACCTGTAAGATTAACAGTGATCTAATTATTATCTTCAAAATACATCTACACATACAAATCAGTTGAATTTATGAACTCTTTATTATGTATGTAATAGTTTTTTTGCTTCAACAATAATGGTCGTGTATGTATTCGCATTTTAGGCAAATTCTTTTGTGGCGAAAAGGAGTTTTTCCGGACCGGTGGTCTTCTCTCTCTCGGTTTCAAAATCAACAAGCGCAGAATTTTAAATGAAATAATTTATTCGGTTTTCATATCTGCGAGCGAGAAAGGACCAAAAAAGAAAGTGTAACTTTCGCTGGATCTTTATTGCTATACGGCAGACGAATTTGATTAAAATCAGGGATGTGCATGGTGGATCAGTGCAATCTCCAGATCAGCACAGTTCAATCTCCGCACAGGTTTTTTCGAATATGAATATTATTTCGAAACTTTTCCAAATATGAATATTATTTTTTATCGATCGATTCGTGCAAATATAATATTTACATACATACATATATAAAGAGTACTGTTTATGTTTATTGGTACTATAATTTTTTTTAAATTAACAACGGTTCGGCAAACAATGCCCAGCACTATCTTGGTTCAAAATGGATTGTCGGCTTTCTTTTTTTCGTATATATATATATTCACATATATATTTTTGCCCGTTAATTATTCAGATAAGGGGGAGAATGGCGCGGTTTCAACACCGCCGAAAAAGTGCTAATTAAGGACGGTTCACGTGGATATGTATGTATGTATGTATGTATACATAGCTAACGAGTGAATACATAGGAATATAAATACTCCTTATTGACTAAAAACGTTAAGTGAATTGAATGTTAGTCGATTATTGATTAAAATATATATACAATTGTGACAATTATAAGAAAAAACCTTAGCACTCATTTTGCTAATAAAAATTATGTTATAAATGCTTATTATTCAATAGTTACTAATTCTCCTTATCGGTCAGTAAATGAAATAAGTTGTCAGTAATATACCAAAACAGTCTGTTAGTATGTTTGTAGTTGGTTAGTAAATTGATTCGTCCATCAAATTCAAGACATCAATGAACAGGGCGCTCAGCATTGAGCAAACGAAGAAGAAGAAGAAGAATAAATGAAAAGATCTTTAAATTAAAGTATTTATTTACTGGCCGTTTTCGTACTGACCAAAATTTTGCAACTTTACCTCACTTAATTCGCTTATATTATATGTATTTCAAAAATATTCTACTGTAGTCGATCCAATGTAATATGAGACTAGCGAAAACCGAGCATGCTGTCGCATTCGTGCAATATGTTGTAACATTGAAAGGACGTGAAATATATGTATATATATATTTTTAATTATTTTTTAATTAACTATATATGATTATTACAATATAATTCAATGCAAGGTCTTTAATAATATTACCATAAGTTTTGCTGTCCATAACATGACGTTGATAAACATGAGGCGTATAAAAATGAAGAATAACTTTGTTAAAGTTACATATTTTAATAGAAAAGTTATCACTATCAATAAGCCGAAGTTTGGCCTCTTCTCCTGTAGCACGTACCCATTTAATATCGGAATGTTCGAATATTTTATTTGTTTTATATCTTATCTTGATGTTTGTTTCTAATTTATTTTTTGCATCTGTATTTATTCTTGTATCCTTTTTTTTTTGTTAAGCCATAGTGACGATTTGGAACAATTCTGAAATGTCACTATGGCGAAATTGTAAATAAAAAAAATTAAATTAAAATTAAACATCATTAAACACATTTATAACTTTTTAAAATTAAACGTTATATTTATATAACGTATCGATTGATATTTACATATTTTATTTTTTTAAAAAATAGACACATCCATCCTGCTAGAGCTAGATGGGAATTTTATTTTTATCTTTAATTTATACCAGGAAGGCCTGACAGGTAACCCCAATGCGCCTTCCTAGCCAGGAACATTGTACATTTGATACAAATATTATTAGTATTATACAAAGTGCATAAATACATATCAATTACTATCCACAGAGACATCTATGGTCAAATTTGTAAATTTATAGCATTTTAAACAAATCAGCGTAATTCGAGATTACTGAAAACTCGAGATTTTGCTAGAAAATGGGCAAGGTTGCCAATTTGTTGGAACCATTTCAATGAAAATCAGATAAATTGGCAAACTCTGATGGGAAACGATCGACCTGGAGTCACAAATGCATGGGTCTAGCCAGCAGAAACCAGTGGGATTTGAACCCGTGACTACTCTGTTCAATTCAATGCATTATATGCCAAACACTCGTCTGTTCTGCTAGTCAATATGGTTAATATGTAAATATGTAAATGTATCTATGTATTGTATATGCATATGTAAGTATATGTATCTCAGTCAGAACTCTGTAGAGCTGAAATTGAATACAATTAAACTTTTCATTCGGGCTCTCCAGTGCGGTGTAGTGTCTGAGAATAATTTATGGTTAATTTTTATGGGATTTTCTTTGGGAAAATCTTCACAGTGGAGAGGCGGCTGTCGGGAAAGAGCGTAGGTTTAATTTTGGCGGACTCATTCGTATTCCCTCATAAATATCCTCTCGTGTCAGGGCTGCCACCACGTTCAATAATAATAATAATAAAAAAATGTTCACACAATGTTTGTTTTATTTAATCGAAACATTTCAAGATGCATATTTACATACATATATCATATATATGTAGATATTATAATAAATTCAACTTTTTGATGAAAAGACAATCATGCAATGTAACAACGATATGATACAATGCTATTATTAGAACGTGTTTTCTTTTCCAATTTGTTTGATTATTGTAAAAACACAATATTAAAATCGGTTAACCCTATATGTGGCGGGTCGTTTCGCACCTCGCCCCAACGATCCCCTTTTACACCCCTCCCCCCATCCCCCACTCTGGTAAGTGCTTGTTTATTTGGGGGTGTTTTTCTTGTTTTATGTTGGCCTCTGATAAACGGCCGGATAAGAGATTGTAATCACAGCTCTATTGCCTTTTTCCCTTTTATCCCCTTATTCAAACATTATAGCCGACATTATATGGTTAATTTCGAAACTAATTTTTTAAAAATTAAATTAACGCCCTCCCCTCTTTTCCCCCATCGAAATTTGGCAATAATCTTTCAATTTGAATTTAATTTTCCAAGCGAACTCGACCGCTTTATATCGTGAGATGATGAAATTGCACGGAAAATCGTTTGCCGTTTAGTTTTACGTAAATGGATTTTTTTTTTTTGGTGCATGATTATCATACTTATGTAGTTTTTGATTGACACATTTATTTGATCTGTTTATTTATTTTCTGATTCCGTCTTAATTTTAATGAAAACTATTTGATTGTATTTTTGCTCCCATGTACGTATGTATATTAACACATCTAAATTTATTTAGAGCTATAAATTCACTCAGTGGAACTTCTCGATGATCAAATTAAGCAATTGACTCTTTGATGCTGAAAGTGCAATACATATTTTCCACCCGTCTTTTCTTGACCTTTCGAAATGCGTCCTTTTAAATTCCTTTCAAGCAACCAATCCAACTTCGAACAATTTTCTCACCTATGTATGTATGTAGCTAGTCACCTATCCATCTCTTCTTGTTATTTCTGGCCATACTTTTCATATTTTGAGTATGTATGTACATATGTATACCAGCAGAATATACTATTGGTTAGCATCATTGATGTATAATACACTAGATCCACCCTCACGTGTTATACTGGTCTCCCTTTTGGCGCATGCAAAATACATGGCGCATGCACAGTTTCTCTTAGTAGGTAGGTAGGAACCGTTGCGTCGTAGGGAAAAAAACCCAACTTCCCCGCTAGTTAAACCCCCCGCACCCCTCAGTTAGTGAAGACAAGATCTCCGACCAAAATCACACGTCAGGGCCCATCTATGTGTATTATACATCAATGGTTAGCATATAATGCTTTGAACAAAGTGGTCACGGATTCAAATTACTAGCCAGGCCTTAGATTTGTGATTCCATGTCGATCGTTTCCAATCGGAGTTTTTTTTTCGTTCGTTTATTTGATTTTCATTGAAATGGTTCGAAAAAATTGGCAACCTTACCCATTTCTTCGCAAATTTCAAGTTTTCACCAGTCTCGAATTTCGCTGAATTGTATAAAATGCTGCAAATTTACAAATTCGACCATATACATATGTATGTCTCTGTGGATGTTAATTGATATGTATTTACTTTGTATAATACTAATGTTACTTGCATCAAATGTACAATGTTTCTGGTCAGGAAAGCGCATTGGGGTTATCTGTTAGACCTTCCTGGTAAAAATTAAAAAAATAAATTTATATAGCAATGAAACCTTTCGTAAAAATGTAAGATCTCATCATTGAGTTCTTAAGAGGAAAAACGGCCAGACAATTTGCAAACTTTGATTTGTCAATTTTTGTATTTCAATATACTAGTATATTAATGTATGTAAGTATATTATGTATATGTTATAGTTCAAGTGTTCACTCTGGTTCGTTCATGAATATGCTAGTTTGTTCATACACGAACTATTGGTTTTAGTTTGAATGCTTACAATCAAAGCAATCTTCAAATATACTAACCAGGCGTCGCATGAAATTTTTAGCTGTAAAAACTTTTTACCTGTCAAAACCTTTGAGATGTCTAAACGTCATGTTTTTAAAAGAGAAATCCTCTGGGAACTATATTATAACCTTGCTTTAATTCCCGTTTCTAAATCATAAATGTATGTATATACATAGAAGATGGGACAAATGATAGAAAATACTTAAACTTAACCTAATAGCACTGTTCGACAAATGACGATTTTTTTTATGGTTCAGAGACGAGATATGACTTTTCTTATAGATCTATGCCCAGTGAACACGAATCTGGTAATAAAAAATGTTGATTAATAACTGGCTTACCTCGATAAAATAAACGAATTTTTGTTATTAATCCACAACAATAGTCGAAATATGATTTTTCCAAGTGGAATTTTATTTAATTCTCATATAAAGACAATTTAATATATTATCCCTATTAATTCAATTCAGATTCGTGTAAATACGAGTAAATATTAGTACGAGCTTTTAGCTCACAATTTTACCGATTTAAAATTCAGCACACTTAAAATTAAGTCTTAACAAATATAGTGTGACCAGAACACTATCCCAATAAACATGTTTCAATAGAAAATACTCAATATAAAATTGTATTAACAGTTGGAAAAAATCCCAAGTAAAAATACGTAATTTTGACTTTTGATTTGAACTGGACGACTACTTAGAAATATTTGAAAGCTAAAAAGTACTACAAATGAAAGATAAAATACCCGACTATAGATTCCAATATTCATTTTGAACAGGAAATTGACATATTTTGAGACATCGACCGAACAACACCAAGATATAGAAAAATCGCGCGATTTAAAAAACACATATGTACATATGTATGTATATCTCCGAATCCCGAGCCAATTTTTTATTACCAGATTCGTATTTACTGGACATAGATCTATAAGAAAAGTCATATCTCGTCTCTGAATCATTTTTCGTGTCGAACAGTGTAATTATGTAGTACACGAACAGACTACATACAAACATACATAGTTCATTTGTTCTCTCGTGTCACCTTAACTGGACAGATTGGTACGTGCATGAGCAAAATATACACTTGGACTGTAACATATAAATTTTATAAATTTACAATTGGCTATTTCAAATTAAATAATATGACTGCGTTCACATCTTTTGACTGTACGTACAAAACAAACCCAAATACGAATATTCTACAAGAAGATTACTTCAATACTTGTCTGGAAACGTTGAAGGGAGGGTTTTGAGAGTAACACCAAGTTTTATGTTGGAGAGGAGGCGAGGGGGGGGGGGAGGGCTATCGACGGAATTGTCTGCAATATTTGCGCGACTCGTTCGTTTCCAGTTACGGACAAGTGAGAATAAGCCATAACACTTGTTATGAGTGCGAATTGCCCCCGTCGACCCCATTGCGAGAACCGTTTATTTTTTAAGGATATCGAAGGATTTCATCCAATTTGTTCCAGTGAGCCCGTAAAGTAACCACCCCCCTCCCCCTCCCACCTCTTACACCTTTGAGTTAGCCCCTTTTTAAATTAAGCGTACGAAGTGTGAATATATGGCGTATTCACACACTATATAAGGAATTAAAGACTTTATCAGCCATAAAAATCGAAACTATATTTTCATTATGTTAAATCTGACTTATTTTGCATCTTTGAAAAAATATTTTTAATTATTATAGTATGAAAAAAATATTTTTCATAGTATTTGTTTGGGAAACAAAAAAAAAAGATCGATGAATAAAACCGAATATGGAAATTACGTAATAAAAATGCGGATGTGAAATAACCGGATACAAAAAAAAAACAGTACATCGAAAAATGGATAAAAACCAGGGTGACTATATTTCTGAGACTCAAAGCGAGACGCTCCGCAAAATACTTGTCCCCCTCCCCCTATATAAAAGAAATGTGTTGCACGTCCAAAATTTTATAATGTATATCGGATGTTCATGCGCCGCAGGTTGATTTTTATGTAAATGTGTAAATTAGAAAATAAAACAACTACAAATTTTCCAAAATTATATTTTCGCTTTCGATAATTGAAAACGATATTGCAAAAATTATGTGCAGCTGAAAGTTTTGATTTCATTAATTTTCTTTTCTTATAATTTTCATTTCTTAATTAACATAATTTTTACCAGAACGTACATTTTTGTATAAGAATGAAATAAAGCAATATAAAAAATAAAAAATTTTTATAATGTTTGGTCTCCGTGACGTGTGTGAAAACGCAAATATCGGAAGGCAAACATCGAAAATCGAAAGATCTTAAGTCGAAAGATAAAAAAAGGGTGCATGGTAAACGGTACATACTCACTTAATTTGCGCGAGCAGGATACAACAGGAACAAGAGGAACAGGCTTTTCCTCCGGTATTAATGTGCGCGGGCAGAATACGGGAGGAAAAGCCTGTTCCTCTTGTTCCTGTTGTATCCTGCTCGCGCAAATTAAGTGAGTATGTACCGTTTACCATGCAGCCTTTTTTTTTGGTCTTTCGACTTAAGATCTTTTGATTTTCGATCTTTGCCTTCCAATATTTGCGTTTTCGGTAATTTCACATTCCGGCCCGTGAGGTAGACCCTTGTATTTTATACGTATTTAAAAATAATAATGATAGTACAAATCGACTTTTTTTTTCGAAAACATGTAAAATGAATATAATATTTAAATGTTACTTTAAAATGAATATTGCATGTAAGTGTATAACTATATGATAATACTAGTGATGCTACCCGGCTTCGCTCGGTAAATGGAAATGAAATGAAAACCATAAAAAAAACTTTATTTGTTTTTTTATTAAATTTATTTGAATTGAAAAAAAAATAATATTTAAATACCGACCAATTACAAACGTCTTTGACCAATCCAGCCAATCAAAAACGAATTACAGACGCCGTTTTGGTTTTTTATATATATATATATATATATATATATATATATATATATATATATATATATATATATATATAAGATTTTTGGGAATGCAAAACACGTAGAAAACAGGAATGTCCCGGCCAAAACGGGACGGATGGTCACCCTAATAAAAGCAGATATGAAAATAGCATATTTTCTTCGAAAAACCTTATTTAAAACAATCTATTTATAATCGGCTAATATTAATCAGACAAAGCTAATGATCAATTCTTTAAAATAGAAGACTGGTTTATTTATTTATTTGATACTAAAAAGAAATCTAATTATTCTTAAAGGAAAAATAAATTAAAAGCATTGATTTTTCAGTGCCACTTTTCGAGATCATAGCTTATTACAGAAAGCACATGACATTATTTAAAAGCGATGAAAATGTTTATTTAACATTACGTTGGTGCGGCGCAACTTTTTCGATAGGTTCATCGTGGAAAAACTACAATTTTCTTTTATCTAATATATGTATGTATATATGTACATATGTACGTTCATGCATACATGTGAATATAAATTAGCCTATTCAAATACGAGAAGGCTTAAACGGTGTGTGGGTAGGTAGCCGCGGTTGGTTGGCAAAAAGTCAAACCCTTTGGCCCCGGAGGGTGGCTGCGAGGGCTCAAAGGCCAGGCCTTTGTATTATTGAGGCAATAACTCACGCCCTAAGACGGGGGCCTTGTTATTGGGCCATCCACGGCCACCTAAATTACCACCGTAAGTGGGTTTACGACCATTTTTGCGGATACGCTCTTCATAAGTCACACACCGTATATAATATTATATTATGTGCATGCATCATACTTGGGGGTTAAGCGATGCGGTCCTTGGGATCTTCGGAATTACCACACATGTTACCTGCCACGTTTCATTTGAGATATTTATTGTTAGTATTACCAGAAAAATATTCATCTCATACATATTGAATTTTACATTTGCCCTAACCACTTCATCGCCATAAGCGCAACGGTGCGCGCTCCTTCGTTTTTAAGGCTATGGCTCGAAATTAATTACGATACATTTCCATTTCATTACAGGAGGATCCATTTCCTTATATTGATGACCAAAATGAGCAATATGGCAAAGTATGAAAACGATTGGATAAGAGGCAAATTTTTTCCTAAATTGTAATCGTAAGTGAAGTATAAAAGAGGTATGTAAAAATATCCTGTGACACTAATGAAATTAATGTGATACTAATGATATATTCAAGAGGTAGTATCAAGGGTTGGCACTAAACACATATAATAAAATAATCGAATCGGTTTCTACAAACGCGTGGCGATTAAGTGGTTAAAAATGTAGACACTCCTTGAGACTATGCAAGGTAACTATACGAGTATGTTTATGTATGTTACGTATGTTTAATAGTACGTTTTATCAATTTGAATCGAAATCTGAAATAGGTCATCATCATCATCATCATCATCATCTACAGTCATTTACCATTCACTTCTGGATGAAGGCCTCTCCTACACGCTTCTACTCGTCTCTGTTTTCCCCAATTTTTTTTACACGTCTTCTTTGCAGCCTTCATTTCACCCTTTTACATTCTCTTGGGTACCATTCTAGCACTAATCTTTCGTCAATTCTTCGAGTTACATTGCCAACCCACTCGTTGCCGTTTTAATCTCTTCACTCTCTCCTCTATATCAACTACCCTTGTCATACTTCTAACCCACGTATTCCGATTCAATCTCTCCTCATAATGCCGAGCATACAGCGTTCTATACTTTATTGAGTGCATTGGTCTTTGTGTAGCATCTTGGCGTTCAATAACATATCATACATACTCACGACAAGACAAAACTATATATAATACTCAGTTTCGATAAATTTCAAAATAAGACCTTTAAGAGGGCTGGACCCCAGCGCTCTGTCCATACAAACGTATTATACTTCTCCCTTCCTCAATTATGGTACCAGAGAAATTATTTTTTACTATGCTATTTATATCCACCATAGGCATGTTTCAACTTTTTTTATTTTTTTGATTAATCAAAAAATCAAAAATCAATTAATCAATTAATTAAAAAATAAAAAATACTTATGGTGGATATAAATATCATATTAAAAAATAAGTTTTCTAGTGCCATAATTGAGGAAGGGAGAAGTCTAAACCTTAATTTTGTTACCGTTCCTTTCTTCGATATATATATTGAGTGTATGTATATATTGAGTGAATGCGACAATATATATCAATATATATATTGAGTGAATGCGACAGTTGCGCTTCGACCAGATAAAACGTGTTTTAAATTGACAAAATCGAGGTTTCGTATTCTGCTATTTTCTCCTCCAAAACTGGATCAATTTTAAAAAAAAATTCATCATCGGTATGAGAAAGATATTTTCTGTGCATCTATCGGCGTATTTTTTTTTTAAATCGACCGTTAAATAACCGCGCTTGACTCTTTTCGTGGGTGTAAAAAAGAGGCGATTTTATAGATGTTTGGCGGCTCCTAGCTCATATAAAAAATAATTAATCAAAAAAATAAAACGATAGATGCACCCCAATGGTGGATATCCATAGCATATTAAAAAATAATTTCTCTAGTGCCATAATTGAGGTAGAGAGAAGTATAGTACGTTTGTATGGACAAGGCGCTGCTGTCCAGCCCTCTTAAGGGCGAAAACACAGCGCGGAATATGGAATGTGAAACGTCAACAAGTGCTCCTACATTTCTTAAAACCGTTATGGATCACTGTCATGCAAGGATAAATACAAGGATACAATTGTACCGAACCCACTCAGGGGGTCTTTTTTTGGACGCAGTGTACTGGGCATCCCATGAATTTATTCAAGCGATGCCCATTTTTTTATATCTATAGAAAGTATCTAAAAAAACCACGTACCACGTCCCATCGTGTGTGATTTCGCCATAAAATGTCTCGTACAGAAATTCAATATATGAAGCCATGCACGGTAAAAGCAAAACATACATATGTAAATTGTTTGATTTATAGTCGATCCGATTAGCGTGAGACTTAAGTTATGAGTAGAGGTAGGATAGTCACAGTGCTATTCATTGTTCGGCAAACCTTTAACAATGCATTTACAACCTTTGAACAATACACGGCCCCCTCAGGCTCCGGTGACTAGTTATGAGTAGTCTCCGGCGGCGGAGTTTGCATTACCCAAGAAAAAGGGTTAACTGTGTACAAAGCTAGAGAGCAAAAAAGGTAGACAATAGTGAACCGTTTTTTTTTGGGCAAAAGCATCCAAATAAACTTACATACATTACAATGCTATATAAAGTTTAATAATAATTAGATTAAAAAGTATCAAAAGTATGTTAGATGAATTGGGATGGATGAGTATTAGAATTAGTTTAAATCTTAGTACATTGTCTTTTGTTTAAAAGTTAGATCATAAGTTATTGCCTAAGTAATTTAATGATTATACAATGCCACAATAACGCATGCTATTCCCGTTCCCGTTCCCGTTTCCGTTCTCGTTCCCGTTCCCATTTGTTGGAAAAACGCAGGCAGCGAACACATTTGAAATTATTCAATTATTTGTTTATTTTACCCTAAAAAACATTTCAAATTATTGCGTTGCAATGCCATTCATTCCAGTTTTTCCCGTTTCCGTTCCTGTTTTTACACGAATAAAGTAGATGGTTTTCCGATGCGTGAGCAGACCACATACTCCTTTGATAAACATACTATTTTCATAAACTCCTTTGCAGTAAAAGAGTTTCCAGTCTTGCATCCCGTTGCTCGTCTGTTTCTTTCGTGCTTCAGGTGTAGATTGACCAATCGCTTTTCGTTTGGGTGGCATAATTAATTGAATGTTTGATTAATTGGTATTGTAAATATTCCTTTGTTTTTGTAAATTTAATTGTTCGTTGGTTTTCGTTGATCGTCTGTTTTTTCCGCGACTTACGCGAATACGAATTTCCTTTCTTCAATTGGCAGGCGTCGCGTTTCAAATAATGGTTGTAGTTGGCGGACTTGTACATATATCGCGTTTCAAATAATGGTTGGAGAAAACAACGTATTTTCGAAACCGTGTCCAATAACGCATGCAATTCCCATTCCCGTTTCCGTTTCTCGATACGTTTCGATAAGTGAATGTTTCAGTTTCAAATTAATCTTCAAAATAAGGCTTCGCTCGGTATTTGTAATATAAACCGTTTGAACATGACTAATCTAATTCTTTCCGGACATGCATACAACAAATCCTGAAAGTTTCATCGTAGTCGGTTATTTGGTTTAGGAGCCTATTCGAGACAGACAGACATTGATTTTTATATATATACATAGATAGAGTGAAAAAATAAATAGTTATAGGCGTTAAAGCAATTAAAGCTAGATGACGGCGAAAACGGATATTCACCAAGAAAACCTAAAAATTTTATAACCTTTTCCCAATATTTTAATACTATAGTTTAATTATGCAATGTTCTACATATTTTGTGATGCCTTTATTCTTTACTTTTTAATTTGATTTCCTTATATTTATCTTTTTCATTTTTGTAAAAATCTGTAATTGGACTCGGATGTTACATATATTATTTATTTACTATTTGTTTTTTTATACATATCTATGTACATCCTGTCTGTTGATTTTTCAATAAATACAATAAAATAAAAAATAAAATAAAACACTGAGGCGAGCGCAGTAGGCGAGCAATGCCACCGAACATTTTGGCCGATTAACGTCAGGCACTTTTTCGTAGGAGAAGTTTCAAACGCGTCTTACGCGATATATTTCCACCGTCGTAATGGTGGAGGATCCATTTACTTATATTGATGACCAAAATGAGCAATATGGCAAAGTATAAAAACGACCGGATAAGGGGCAATTTTTTTTCAGAATTGTAATCGTAAATGAAGCTAAGAGGAGGTTTGTAAAAAGAAGACAGCTGGTGGTGTTTTTCACAGGGGTGTGCTCATGTACAATGCCCTCCCCGAGTGCGTCAGGTCTTCTAAGGCCGTGGATGCATTCTTGCGAGGTGCGAGGAGACCTTCACCCCTGTGAAGGACAGTGCATATAAATTTATACATAAAATTTTATTTATTTATTGAAAAATCAACAGACAACAAGATGTAGACATGCATAAAAACAAAGAGTAAATATATAATATATATAACATTCGAGTCCAATTACAGATTTTTACAAAGATAAATCCAAGATAAACAAATGAAAAAGAAAAGAATAAAAGCTATAACATGACAAAATAGCACATTGCATAACTAAACTAAAGTGTTAAAATATTGGAAAAAGGTTATAAAATAGAATAGAAGAAGAAATGGATCAATCGGTCAAGATTTTCTTGATATTAGTCCTGAATTGATGTAGGGAAATACCGAACAGATCAACCTCATTCAGTTCCCCGTTAAACATACGATAAACACGCTGCAGATAAGAATATTTTTGGGAATAAGTATTGAAAGGATTAAGTGAAAAGAGTGCAACGTGTCTAGAATACCTAACTGGGATCTGAAATCAACCTTATTCAGTAAATCAGAACAATCAAGGAAACCATTTATGAGCTTAAAGAAGAATGTAGCATCAGTAAGTCGTCGCCTGACAGAAATATTATAAATTAAAGATTAAAGAGTATTGTTGATTATAGAGTAAAGTTATTGAGAATGTATTTTTTAAATGAACTATGTAGATAGTTAAAATTATATAAATAAATAAAAAATCCGAATAAGTGCATCTTTAATCTGCATTCATTCATGCATTCTTGTTGAAAATTTGGCTGGAAAATAACTGAATTTTAAAAGGTGAACCAGTGTTTATCTCCTTGGATTTTTTTCCCGTCGTAAGGTCGCTTCCTTTCTTCATATTTAAACGCAAAATCTCAAGAGCAACACTCTTTCGAATGAAAGAGAAGGATAGAGAAAGAGAAAACTTTCAAAAGGAAACATTTTAATATAATGTTTGCAGGGTCCTTAGGTCGTTACTTTAAAATTCTCATTAAAATATGTTTTTGTCTGTAACGCCGCCGCGATAAAAGCGTGATAATGACGTTTCTGATAAAATTACTCCCCTCTTATATTTTTATATTAGCCGCGCGTACAAAGGAAGATTTTCGCAGTCGACAGGGGGAAAGCGCCCCGTTTTTTTTTTTCATCTTAGCGAGAGAACAAGTTGAGCTCAGAAACTGGGCGTTGTAATGAAAATTATCGCATTAATGGTTTTTCTTTTAAAAAGCAGGCCACTTTCCACGGAAGAGTGGAGGGCTAGAATGAGAGGTGAGACGACTTACACCCCCATCCCCCCCCCCTCCCTCCATACTTATAATGCACATCTTTATAATCTCTTACCCCATTTTTTTTGCGCCTTTCGCACAATCAGTTAAAAGTGTTACGTTCCCCACTATTGCGGAACTGGTTTTGCGGTCGTAATTCGGAAAATATCAACTGGGTGGGTTTTATTTTGCGCTTTTTTTCATTCTCGCCTTTAAAAAGGGGTTGTTTTAAAGCGCCGACTTTGTACTGCTAAAGTCGGCCGTAAGTAACTGCACTCGGCTTATTTTAATTCGACATTTTCAATTAGGAAATGGGCGTATTAGGAATTAGTGTTTAAAATAAAGCCATCTACTTGTACCGGTATATGGAAAATTTAAATAATATATGTACAAAAATTAAATATAAAGATTCTACTCAGATTAAATGTACATACGTAATATGGTTTCTATAATAATTCGTAGATATTTTATTTAAAATTAGACTTAGTTTAAGATGACTCCGAAAACTCAGATGACTCACTAAAAGATTCATACATTCGGCTTATTTGTGTTTACACTTTTTGTATTATGTTCTCTTATTATTTACACAATAAATATTGTATAGAAACGGGTGCAATATATACATACATATAAACATATGTATGTGTATAAAAACTGTTTCCTTAATGCTCAAGGTCTTATTCTTCTTTTTAACGTCGAACATACAAATAAAGGTCAGTCTATATTATAAAGTAATACACGTCAACAACTTATAAAAACAACACAGCACGGAAGCGACTATTTATCATAAAAAAAATCCATGATGTCATTACGGATTGCCCCTGAGTGACATCTATGGTATTAAACTTGTACTTAAATAATTATATACATAGATTATACATTTTAAATCATATGCAAATGGTGGTGACATAGTGGGTATTATGACTTAGCCAATTTGATGAAGAATCATTTCATTAATGTAATTAATTGAAACGATCGACTTGGAGTCATAAATATCCAACTCTGACCATCAGTACTACAAAAATACTTCGGAATAAACTATTTTCAATCGAACTAAGCCCAGGGCTTGAACCCGAGATCCTATCGGTGGTTAACAGTAACGCAACCTCCGAGCTACACTTCTGGCTAAATATATAGTAAATATAACATTATAATAGTATATACATATATGTATATAAAAACTGACGGATATGTGTATGTGTGTATGTTTGTATGTGGCGAGTGCATCGACAAGTATGGAGATTTTAAAAAGACAAGTTTTAGGATCGATTAATTTGAAATTTTGATTCAAATTCCTATTCAAGTTCCGGTTCTTATTCCGATTGCGATTTCAATTCCTGATTCTTATTTCAGTTCCCGATTTCTACTTTGGTTCCCGATTTCATCTTTGGTTCCGACTTCAGGGCTCCGACTTTGGTCCCGACTTACGATTACGACATTTAAAACTATTTCAATGCATATATCAATTCATTTTCCAAAACCACCAATTGAAATATCATCGGGCACAACACCAGTCTATTATCTAATATATCATTTCAAAAGAGACTTTTTTTGGTTCGTAGAATCCGTGACGTCATCGAACAAATCAAAGTTTCTACACAGACGATATTGATTTCGTTGAATATTATTTTTTTTCGATTCAAATAAATTTAATAAAAAAACAATGTTTACTATCAGATTAGCCATTTGTTTAAGCGGTTTAAATTACAAACACTGAGCGAAGCTGGGTAAAACCACTAGCAATAAAGGAGGATGTTACTTCGTTTATCCAATTTTCAAATGTACGGTTTTCATTTTAAGACCACAAAATTTCAGGGTACTTTAAAATACACAGTAGAATATTTACATTATCTTTGTACGTAGTAACAATAGATGAAGTTTTGTGATCATGCGAAAATTCTAACTCGATATTTTGACTGATTCGAACTCAAAATCGATCCCTGGTCACGTTTTAATGATCTAGAAAAAATGTGTGTGGGTGTCTGTGTATTTTGGGAATTTTTTGAACACCGTTAGTCCTATCGAACTGAAACTTAGTATTGGTAACTGAAATTCTTATCGACACGACGTAATTTTTTTTCAAAATTTTAAATTGACTGGAAATGGTACCTCCCCTTATAAGTGTTCCCTTTTTTGTAAGTTTTTGAATTCAATTATCTCCCAAATCGCTAACTGAATCGAACTGAATTTCAACGTTTCTTTCATATCAAATATTTTCACCAGAAAACTAAAATAAAACGAGACGACCGAGAAGTTTTTTCTTAAATATATTATAATTGATTTTCATTCATGATCAATTGTATCATTTCTGACGATGTTACACACACACACACATATGTATATAATATAAACGTACACTTTGAAAATGTATTCAGAACGATAAGAGGATAAGACAAGGTTGCAAATACGAGTCTCGCGGATAGGGGGAAAGAAAATTGTGTATTTGAGAAATGGAAGATTTAGGGGATGGGGGAGGGGTGGGAGTACGTACAACGAGGGAGTGAGGGGCTGACACTGGCCCTCAAGGAACATATATTTTATTTGACGGCCGTAAAACGGGCGTGCGAGTGGCTAGACACCTTTCGACACATATTTTTTCTCGATTGAGATAAATATGGAATATGACAAACGCCCTGCCGAATGATGGGGTCGGGTGGGTGGGTGGGTGGGTGGGGATTTGGCGGGGGTGAGCTGAGGGCCGGCAGGGGCTTTGCAGTCGCCAGGTGCGTGGATGCTCTGTAAATCCCCGCGGCAAATGAATGCTACGAATACGAATCGGTTGGAATAAATACTAGCATGTACTAGATTCAGGGCTAAATCCTCGAATGTGAAATGCCCTCTTGTATTCGGTTGTGTGTGTGTGTGCATGTTTGTGTATTTTTTTTTATTATTAACTAACTGCCTTATTTGTCGATATTTTCTTAAATATTTGATTATATATCAGCAGCATACTCATATTCATATATAATATTGTTGCGTAGGGGTGGGTGTATGATCCAAATAAAAAACCAAAGTCGCTTCACAGCATTTATTGGGTGATTAAGGAGATCCACGCACTGCCAGTGCTCCGTTCAGAATGCCTTGGTATGGCCTAAGTACCTGCTTATAAAGTGTAGGTCGCTCATTGCATCTTACTCGACACGTTTGTTTACCTATTGTTTGTACCAGATATGCAGTCCCAAGGTGACCGTCACCGCACCGAATGTTAAAAAAATCTAAAATGCTCGTTTGCCATGCATACATATTAAAAACGGTTAGTATATACATATGTATATCAGTGGCGTGTGGTAAAAGTCTCTCTCCCCCCCGTCGTACATTCGCACTTAATTTGCGCGAGCAGGATACGAGAGGAACAAGAGGAACAGGCTTTTCCTCCCGTATCCTGCGCGCGCACATTAAACAAGGCTGTCTGACAAACAGAGAGATAATTTCACCGCATGCCACTGATATATATTATATATCCATAGTACCGTTTACCATGCACCTTTTTTTTGATCTTTCGACTTAAGATCTTTCAATTTTCGATCTTTGCCTTCCGATATTTGCTTTTTCGATCTTTTGAATTTCGGCGCTGTGAGGTAGACCCGCAGTCCCACGGTCTCGGCATGCAGTCCCAAGCTTTTGCGCTGTCCGTTCGGAGAATTCTAGTGGAAAGTGACCGAATTCCGTGCCGACCACTAAGTCCATTCGGGGGTCTCCATTGTTAGCCGAAAGCACTTCAACCTGGAGATAATCCTCAAAAACCAATTATAACGGCGGCTCCTTTTAGCATATGCTACAATATGTATACGCGGACCACGCGAAACTTTAACCGCATCCAGCGAACTGTAATCTAATAAGAGTCAAGTGGTTAAAGGGAATGCCGAAATTCATTTTCACACAACCGTGCAAAACCGGTTTTATTTCGTATTATCGTATTACATAAATGGCTTACTATATTCGAATCCATATAGCATGAGAGTTACGTAAAATGTACATGCTATCGCATTCACTCCCCACTCGACCCGCGATGGCCAATTACATTTCGTTTCAGTTTCGCATTGCATTTTGGTCAAGAAATATAATTGAAGTTAAATTGCATTTAGATATCTATTTAAAAAAATTCTACACTTTTTTCCGGAAATTTCACAGTAAGTTTAGTGTTGCCGTGACGTATTGTTTATTTTGATGAAATTTTTCAGCATTATCGGTGAGGGTTGTTTTCGACAACCCTCGTTTGGCGGCGGCCGATATAAATCCAGGCGATTTGTGTCATGTGATAAGGCGCCTACGCTGTTCGCTTTTTTTCCCTCCAGCCCTGTCATCCCCATTTCCCACCCACACCATCCCACCCCCCGGTCTCCCCCTCTCGCATGCCCGGAGGGTGGTGGCTCGGCCGGGAGGGTCGGTTCTCCGTCCGCAGATGGAGGGATGCTGAGGTTTATGCAAATAGTTTCAAATCGCTATGGGCCCCGACTGCTATGTGTTAACACGCTGTTTACGCGTAAAGTTTTTCCTTTTTTTTTCGTACACATGCCAAACACAGTATAGATTAGTATGACGACATGAAATACAACGATAAATACTTCCTAGAACGTATTCATGTATATACATAGATATATCTACATCGGGTCTATACTAATCAATATTTACTTAATTGAATTCGAATATGACAATGATTTTGTTGATGCTTTTTAATTTATGTGCAATTTTAAAATGTGCAATTTTTACAGATTTTTGGCTTCTGCAGTCTTTAAGTCAAAATCAAGTATCGCTGTATTAAAGTGAGTACTGGCCTCACCTAGAACATTTCATAATGTAATTTAAAATAATTTACCGCTAGAGTATAGTGAAATACATATATAACTGGCCCAATGAATGCATGATATTTTTGACATTTAATATTCGCTAAATAATTAATTATAAGTATTTTAAAGCAATACAAATTACAATCAACAGAAATAAAAACATCTAAATATTGATTCTAATACTTACTTTTGGCACAGAAATACTGGATTTTGAGTTAAAGACTACAATAGCTAAACATCTGTAAAAAAATTCCTTTTTTTACTAACCTCTTTTATTTAAACGCTTATATCTCTTTAAGACGACAAAAATCATTCTCATATTAGAATTACGTGAATTAAATTTACTAAAAAGACAAGTGGGTATTGATTTTTATTTTTAAATGCTTTTTATTATTACGAAATTATATTCACAATACATCTTATATCTATTTAAATAGCTACTGATCTACTGATCGTTTTCCATTTTACAATTTCAATTTAATTTTGATAGTAATCATAGTGTTGTATTATTCTAATGTTAATGTACAGCATAATAGGAAAAAGAGCTCAAAAACCTATTTACAATTCTTATAAATGCTCATAATAAATTTAATACAAAATATGAATTAAAGACTCTCTAAAGTCGACAATATAAAGCAGATTATGTTTCGGTAATCTGTGTTTATACCTGAAGGGTATAGACAATTTGTTGTAATCACCGATACTCTTCACAAGTGTGTTGGTATGGTTATTAGTGATTCTGTCATAGAATCTACTAGTTAGTTTGATAGTAATGTACATATGTAACAAAATGAATATTATATGTATATGGCATGCAGAGCATAGTATTTGATTTTTAAATGATTTTTATTATTACGAAATTATGCTCACAATATGTCTTATATCTTTTTTAATATTTTAATAGCTACTGATCTACTGATCATTTTCTATTTTACAATTTAATTTAATTTGGTTAGTAATCATAGTATATTATTATTCTAATGTTAATGTACAGCATAATAGGAAAAAGTGTTCAAAAACCTATTTACAATTAAGCAGAGCATAGTATAAGTTATAGTATTGAAATTGAAAGAAATCATTCTACAATCTGAAATAATTATATTATATTGTTAAGTGCGAAAAAACATACCGAAACTTTCATATTATTGTCGTATTTTATGCGTGTACCGTCGTTGTCGGTTGAACGTAATAAATAGTGCGTAATCCCCGAAAATGAGTAATGACTGGAGTGCAGCGGATATGGCGGCAAATAATCTTATTGGATCAACACGGGGTATTAATATTTCAACGTGGATTACAAGGGGGAGTGTGGGGGGGCCACTAAATTGGGGCAGAAGCGCGTCCCGCGGGAGCTACGCCACCGGTAAACGCCGTGGGGGCGACGAGACTTTAGAATGGGGACTCTCTCGTGGTTTCTAATATAAGAGGGGCTTGGTGACCCAATATGGGCTGAAACCGTATTTTTAAAAATATAAGTGACACCGGCTGGTCACCCCAATATTATAGCAGTAACGGTGACATATTAGCAGACTATTGATAGACCCGATGAAAATTTCATCGGGTGTATTATAAGTAAAAACTACCTACCTACCTACATATAAACAATACAAAACAACAATAGAAATAATTATGATTTAATTCAGGAGATGGCGCTAGATGCTCGTGGACTCTTATCCAAGAGGAAATATTGGTAAAAAAAACAGTATATATTATTATTTTGTTTTTTTATTACATATATACTACATAAATGTATATGTGTACAGCCAGCAGCATAGCTCGGTGTTTAAACTTCTGCCTAACACCGAGAGGCGCTGGGTTCGATCCCATGAGTTCGATCCTAGTGCATTCCTATTAGGGGCGTTAGGTTTCAACTCATTGGAGTCTCGTCGGAATATGTTGCTGGAAAGGCACTTTTTTAAGCTGTTGAATGGGATAATACACAATTTACTAGGTTTTATGCACCTACTAAATTCAGGGACTTGAGGAATCGTAATTTGTTTGTTCCTCCTGTGGCTCGCACAAATATGTTGGCAACGGCTCCTATATCTAGGGCCATATATCTGCTCAACCGGATTTCTGGTGAATTTGAGCTCTTCAATATAAAATATGCTAATCTGGTTGAGTGGTTGTTGAGGAATGCCAGTGGTTGATTTTGCCAATTATAAATATGAATGATTCTTATTATCTTATGATTTGACGATTTAAATGATGTTTTGTTAATATTGTTATTATTATAAGTAATTATTATTGTTATCATGCTATTATTATTTAATGACCGGCCACAGTGAGCTCTCTGTAATGTCACTGTGGCTAATATGTTAAATAAAATAAAAAATAAAAATAAAATATGAGCTGACCTCGATTGAAAATAATTTTTCTGAGTATATCTGATAAATGCTGCTGATGAGACCTGGATATTTGTGCTCCATGTCATATCAGAGTTTGCCAAATCTCTGATTTCATTGTTGAAACGGTTCCCGATTAAAAATTGGCTAAAAATCCATCCTACCTACCATGTCACCACTATTTGAGTATGATTAATGTGCAATACAATTTATGTACAAATCATAGATGTCTCGTTAATTGCGAGTTTTCAGTGTCTCGTAATTCAGCGACTTGTATAATAAAAATGATGTATTGTTTGTAATTGGGCAGGAAGGTGCATTGAGGTTTACCTGTAAGGCCTTCCTGGTATAAACTGTAATAAAATAAATAAAAAAATAAAATCTACATCTGGAAGGCCTAATAGGTAAACCCCAATGCGCCTTCTTGGCCAATTACAAACAATGCAGTATTTTTATTACATAAATCTCTGAATTACGAGACATGGGGATTGCACTATTCTTCCTATCGCCAGGAATAAAAGTTATTATTATTATTATTTTTATATTGGCAGTGTTTTAACTGTGACGTATGTATGTACGGAGAGCGTTATTTACACACTCACAAACACACAAGCAGATTAAGGCGATTACATAAAATATGAGTTTTTCATAATCTATGACAGACCTTTCGACTTCATTTCTTAAAATACTAGTGACCCGGTGCACGAAAATTTATGCCTGTACTTTGTAGCTGTACACAAAACACGTCCGACTGCACGCACGCTTCGCGTTCTCATGTCGTTGGCCACATTCCCACCAGAGCGCGCGCCGTGTTTTGTGTCATCTTACTCACTCTGTCAGTGTTTTTTTTGACGGATATATATAATATTAATATTTTTTCGTAGTTGAAATAAGAGCGCGTTTCGCATATCGTGTAACTTTGCTAAATAAACCAGCAGAGCGAGCGAGACGACACGAGATACTGCGCGTGCTTTGAAGTGGATGCGGCCGCCGATGACAAAGATATGCGATACGTGCGTGCAGTCGGACGTGTTTTGTGTATAATAATATTTTTTCCTTTCTACAAGCACGAATTTTCATGCTCTGGGCATTAATTCTGACCATCTCATTAATTCAAGATTCTAGTTTATTATATACATATAACCAATAATCAGATTTTTTGGCTTTGTCTGGCTATTGGCCTTTCTGTGAGAAAATTGAAAAAAATATATAACTCTTTCATAATGTAGAATTAAAATTTTGGTATTCATATACAAAAAAAAAACTTCATAACGTATTAACAAAAGCAAATATTCGTATTTAAATATATAAATACAAATATCCAGCAGCATAGATCAATGGTTAGCATGTAATGCTTTCAATTATGTGGTCACGGGTTCTATCCCTGGTGCGTGCTGCTGGCCAGACCTTAGAAATGTGACTGGAAGGTCGATCGTTTCCTTTTTAAAGTTTGTCAATTTTTCTGATTTCATTGAAACTGTTCCAACAAATTGGCAACCCTGTCCTATATCTAGCAATTATTTGAGTTATTCATCATCTCGATTTTCGCTGACTTGTATAAATGCTGCAAATTTGTCCATAGATGTCTCTGTGAATGTTAATCGATGTTTGTATTTGCTTTGTATAATACTTATAATACTTCTGTACTATGTATGTTTGACAATAGATGTCATGTTTAGTGTGAATAAATAGCTGTATACCTGTATGTATAATTAATAATTCTTAATCTGTATAGCACACTCGTCGCGTTGGAGCAATCTGTTAGACGAGTGTGCATAATTGATTGAATAAAATAAATTCAATAAAATTTATTACAGGGAATATTTTCTCGTGGATGATTTTGAAATATGGTCGTTGCGTTGACACGCTGCGTGACACCGTTTCGACACGCGTGGGTCAAATGGGCCTCTTCTTCTAGGGTGGGTGGGTGTAAATGGCCCTACTAGGGGGGGGGGTGAAAGTTGACAAACAAACCCCTCGCGAACATAAGGGAGACGATTCTGATCACGTCATAACGGGAAACTTTCGCAATATCAAAGCCGCTCGTCCTAATGACGTCTGTCCAACGGAGATTTGCCGCATCCGCAACTACCCCTTACCCTACCCACCTATACACCCCCTTAATACCCCCACGATGCGATATCCCCTTCGGTGCAAAGTGTTCACTTTTCGATACGATTTTCATAACATAATAATACACATTTTGTATGTACATTCATTACAAATCATTGAATACAAATTAAAATACTGTGTTTTCCCACGTGATTCTGTGGGAAAACACAATACACTTTCAACGGGCAAAAAATGCTAGTAGAAAACTATAACAATAGACACTTAAAATTACAAGAAACTTAAATTTTATTTTATTGGCCAAGAAGGTGCGTCCGATTTACCTGTTAGGCTTCCTGGTATAAATATATGAATAAAATAAAAAAAAATAGATTTAAAATATGAATAAAAATAACATGTCTGACAAATTTATTGCAATGTTTAAAAAAATATTCCAAATCGTACCTTATACGATCAATAATACTGCACGCCACTTTATTATTTTATTTTTACATAGATATGTATAAACTACGAAATATATTACGAAATACAAAAACCTTGTAAACATAGAATGAATTCAAGACGATAAACGATATATAATAATAATAATTATTATTTTTAGTTGTTTTTGTATATATATGTTTTGTTTTTGTTATGTCTAATTGATTATTTTGTTTCTTGTCTTTTCTGTTATATTTTTGACCATTGTGGGGCATTAGGAATTCCTGTAATGCTACAACGGTCCAAACTTTAAATAAATAAATACTAGGAAAGCTTGACAATTAATTGGGTTTGGTGCATCCGCTCTAAAATCGCCAGATTAACAGAACGGCAGCTTCTCGTTATTCTCGTTTTCTCGAATGATAGATTGCACATCAGATGACGAGTAACCTTTCGATGTGCACAGATGCAATTATTAAAATTGAGTTGGATCTTTCTGGCGAGTAAGGCAAGATTCGGAACTTATCGAATCTTGCCTTATTAAACTCCCCTTTAAAGATCCAACTCAATTTTAATAATTACCATTTTAATAATTGCATCTGTGCACATCAAAAGGTTACCCGTCATCTGATGTGCAATCTATCATTCGAGAAGATGAGAATTGCATTTAAAGCAGCCGTCCGTTAATCTGTCGTTCAATTTGTCTGGCGATTTTAGAGCGGATGCACCGCATCCCAATTAATTACAAACAATGCAGCATTTTTATTACATAAATCACCATATTTTGAGAAGCTGAAGAACATGAAATCAACAAATAATTTATTAATTAATCATTGATGGATTTTTTAGACTTGTATATAATTTTTTACAAATTGTAAATATATTAATACAGAAGATTTGTGACAGCAGGTAGGATTATTTTTTTGGCAATTATTGAGGAACCGTTTCAACCGTTTAACCAGCGGCGTGGTCTAGTGGTGAATGTTGAATTATTTCGTACTTGATGTTACGAGTTCGATTCCCCTCTAAGTCTCGCCGTTGGCCAGACCTTGATTTGTCTAGGTCGATCGTTTCTTATCAGAATTTGCCAATTTTTCTGATTTTCATTGAAACGATTCCTGTAAAATTGGCGTTTCCTTCCCAATTTTCTGTTGCGAACCTTTAGTTATTGTTATATTTTAGGTTTCGCCATATTGCTCACCATAGATGTCTCTGTGGTTGTTTATCGAATATAAAATTCTTATTGTTACATGAAAGTTATTCATCGTATTAATACGATGTTTGTAATATATGTACATATACTGACCATAGATGTCAGATATTTAGATTTACATGTATCTATGTAATAATTATGTGGACCAGGAAGGCGCATTTGGGGTTTACCTGTTAAGCCTTCCTGGTATATTTGTATATATGTATGTGAAAATATGTATGTAAAAATAAAAAAATAAACAATGATCGGTAGAGGTAGAATAGCCAAGGGGCCGCTCATTGTTCCATTGTTGTAAATCCTTTATAAAAAAGGTTCGGCAAACCTTTAACAATGCATTTACAACATTTGAACAATACGCGGCACCTTCTTGGTCCGGGCTTTAATGATCAGATACAATTGACAAACTCTGATAAGAAACGATCGATTTGGAGTCACAAATACCCCCAAATCTAACCAGCAGTATGGCGGATCGAACCCACTGATCACGTGGTGCTAAACATACACGCTACCATTAAGCCAGAAGTGTGGCTAGATATATATTAGAAAAAAAATTAACCACCCTTGCCCCAGATTCGAGGCAATAGTTCGTCAAAATGCTACATATATTATTCATCCGTTGGTTTATCCGTTGCTATTTTCTAAACTTATTTTCATATTCGACAGAGAACTTGTAGATATGTATGTAAATATGTGCTCGTAAGCGAAAATTTCCAGTGGAAAGACGGTGACGCGGATGGGGTGGGTGGGTGGGTGGGTGGATGGGTGGGTGGGTGGATGGGTGGGTGGCTTGGTGGGTGGTGGGAGGTGGCGGGTGGTTGAGTGTCCAATAAATAACGCATCTCAGCTGACAGCTGGCGCTAATCGCTGGCGGGCTGGGCCTCAGATTAATTGAGCGCGGCCGCACGTCCCGCGGTTTCGGTTCCGGTTTCGGTTCCGCCAAAACCAGCGCCTTAATTTCGCGGGCTTTCGCCACATCTGGCGCCAATACGCCGCGCCGCGCTCTTAATGCGATAACTTTAGCGCACATTTAGCGAGAAGCCCCCAAGCTGTTCGAGCTCAAATGGAATCACTCAAATATTATACATTTATATACACATCTTGTATAATATAAACCAGCGTATCTGCCCGTTGACTTTCAACAGGCGATTTCACAAAATCATATCATCGATGCTGTGACTTTCACCCATTGATGTATAATACACTAGATGGGCCCAGACGTGTGATTTTGGTCGGAGATCTTGTCTTCACTAACTGAGGGGTGCGGGGGGTTTAACTACCGGGGAAGTTGGGTTTTTTTCCCTACGACGCAGCGGTACCTACCTACCTACTAAGAGAAACTGTGCATGCGCCAAAAGGGAGACAGGTATAACACGTGAGGGCGGATCTAGTATATTATACATCAATGTTTTCACCCTATTAAAAGGGCTGTACACCGGAAAACTTCATTTTGTTGCCGTTCCTTTCTTCGATATACATATATATTGAATGAATGTATATATTGAGTGAATGCGACAATATATATATATATATATATATATATATATATATATATATATATATATATATATATATATATATATATATATATATATATATATATATATATATATATATATATATATATATATATATATATATATATATATATATATATATATATATATGTATATATATATATATATATATATATATATATATATATATATATATATATATATATATATATATATATATATATATATATATTTTATTTTATTCTAAACAGACCATTGTGGCATAACAGGAATTCCTAAAGCGCCACAATGGTCAAAAAAAAAAAAAAAATATATATATATATATATATATATATATATATATATATATATATATATATATATATATATATATATATTTATATATATATATATATATATATATATATATATATATATATATATATATATATATATATATATATATATATATATATATATATATATATATATATATATGTATATATATATATATATATATATATATATATATATATATATATATATATATATATATATATATTTATTTATTTATTTATTTAATAGTGTTGGACCATTGTGGCATTACAGGAAGAACCTAATGCGCCACAATGGCCTACATTTGAAAAAGTTATAAAAACATGATATAAAAACAAGTAAACTGTAAATAAAGGAAAAAAGCAAAAGCAGAAAACATGGTAAAATAAAATAATAAAAAAAAAGTAACAAAAGGAAAATAATACATCATTCAGAGAGAAAAAAATAATAAAAGTGTAAAAATTAAAAATAAAATCCATAAATCCCATTCTTTGTTTACACTGAACAAAATTAAAATAGTATATAAAAATATACAAAGGAAAAGTAAAATAAAATAAAATATATAAAAATATATATATATATATATAAGGTTTCGTATTCTCCAATTTCCTCCTACGAAACTGGACCAATTTTAAAAAAAATTCATCATCGGTATGAGAAAGATATTTAAGCACGCTGGACTCTGCGCGCGCACATTAATACGGGAGGAAAAGCCTGTTCCTCTTGTTCCTGTTGTATCCTGCTCGCGCAAATTAAGTGAGTATGTACGTGAGTATGTACTGTTTAGCATGCGCCCTTTTTTATTGATCTTTCGACTTAAGATCTTTCGATTTTCGATCTTTGCCTTCCGATATTTATGTTTTCTGTAATTTAACATTCTGGCTCGTCACGTAGACCCGTATATACATGCATACATAGAGCATTGAGAATACTTATATTAGGAATTCTTTATATTTACGTAGTTGGTACATGAACAAAGTTCGATCGTCAATTTATTATTTTGGGTACAATGTAACTGATGAAAGATAAAACGTTATATGTAGCTTTTATGCTTTTCATTATAGTACTTCATTATACATAGTATTCAGTTATACTTTTCATTTAGTACTTTGTATATTAAAATATACAGTAATTAATTAATGAATTAAGGTTTTTATTTTATTTTATACCTACATATGTACATGTGTACCATGAAATAAAACTGAACAATATTTACTGCTGACTAAACGATGTTTCTGTCGGTATACAATTTACACGCATTTGTTTCCAATACAAATTATTAATAGATAAAACTTCGTCAATTTAAAGATCTGTACTCGCGGTTGTAGTCCTAAAATCTTTGGATACAAAAATATTTTTTGGTTAGTAAATATAAACGAAATTCAAAAGTGAAATCACACTTAGTTTCGAATAATTTTAATGTATTATTGTTTTATCTGTAATAAAATATAATTACGTACTTCATATACTAGTGCATACAACATAAAGATCAAAAGAAAAAATAAAACTGCGTCACTGACAAAATAGTGAATGCACATAATTCATTGGATTCTCGCCCCCATACTTTTCCCTTCGCAAATCCTACATAATCGAATACAACCACCTGATACCCCATTATCTGTAGGAAATAGTCATTCTGTGACAAAAAAATCGCTCTCATATACGTACATATATGTATTTATATATATATATTCACAGATTCGTTTATGTTTTTGAATATTATTTTGAGCGCTTTTCTTGCGAAAAACCAGGGCCGTAATTAGCGCACGTTTAAACGCAACAGCTGCGTTCGCTAATGTAATCAATTGGGAAAACTTCATTTGCATATTACGTATTTCAATTGAATTTCGCGTTTTCGATTGTATCTGTATCATACGAAATTATAATTTAAATACGTATTTATTTTAAGCAAAAACGTATACTACGAAAAAATGGCTTTAGTTGTAGCCTCACTAATAATATTTTTCACGAATTTTCAAAAATAGCAAACCTTACTGATAAATATACATGCATGAATATGCAGGCAGTTAATTGCACTACGACAATGCACGTTTGCTCTCTTGAGAGCAAAAAACCCTTTGAGAGCTGACGTCTTTTCTGCTGAAAGCCCGCCACGCTGAAAATTTCGCCAACATTTCCAACTAGACATATTTAGAAATCCAATAGAAAGCAGGTATAAAAATTGTACCTCACCCAAACAAACCCTAGATAACTACCGCCAAGGATTTCGAGTTTTGTAAAGGTGTGTTTAGACTCTCTAATATATACATATCTTGCAACAATATAAAATAAACAAAAGAAGTCTATTAATTAATGTATTTTTCCAAAACTAGTTCTATCTTCTTCATTGTTGTTTAAATGTAGTGCTCACAATCTAAATGCCAAGCCACAATTTAAAATACTCAGCAGTTGGGGATTTACATCGGGAAATTCTGCTATGGTTATAAATTCAGAAATTCCGGTGTAAACCAGTCTTTATAAACATTGACACGGATTACACGACCCATGTTAAATGCATTTTTGTTTCAATTCTATCTGGAAAGGCTTAGTTGGTAGTATTCTTGTTTACTTTGTAGCTGCTCGAAACACAACTCCTATCGGCCTATTTTATACTCATGGACTCCGATCAACGTTTATCAGCATTCAAAGGGTTAACCGGTAAGGGTTAACAGAGTGAAAGTCCGTCGAAGAGTGTCAAGTGTAATTATATTTTGTTTAAACAAGCAAAACGATTCAGTAAATAAAGTTTGTTGCGGAGCCATTGATTAAGTGATAATTATTATATCTTATTGTTTTGTGCATTGAAAATTGTCATCCTGCTCTTATCAATATAAATAATACAACATATGAATAGAAAATATGAACTTAGCGGTGACGAAACTTTGTAGTTTGAATGCGATAGTTAAAATTAATCAGAATGGTTATAACAATGAAGGATATTTAGCCTAGCGTAACTCTTTCCATTACAAATGCCGAAGATATGTGACTTTCGAATACATTATTTGAAGCATAAGTTCTAGCTCGTATACATACATATGTATGTACATTTCAATGCATCAATTAGTTTCACAATTCGTATCAAAGATTTTCAAAGTGGTGGATGTTTATTATTTAAAGGGTATAGAAGTAACGAAATGAGTCCACAGATAAAGCGAGGGTCAATGAGACAATTGTATGAACATAACATAACGATAATTGTAAATAGGTTTTTGAGCTCTTTTTCCTATTATGCTGTACATTAACATTAGAATAATGTAATACTATGATTACTAACCAAATAAAATAAATTGTAAAATAGAAAATGATCAGTAGATCAGTAGCTATTAAAGCAGATGTAAGATGTATTGTGAATATAATTTCGTAATAATAAAAAGCATTTAAAAATCAAAAAACACATAACGATAAATATGAATAATACTTTTCCCGTTCTGAATGCGAATTAAACACTGTGTATTTGATTAAATATGAAACTAAAATGCATGCCGACAAATAGAGATATCTATGGAGAACGGAAATCCGCAAACGCCAACACAGCTGTCCGATGCAATCAAAATGATATGTATGTATATTTTGATTGCATCGGACTTTGAGATATAATAGTTTTCAAATATACCATCAGCATACGATGAAAATCTGTTATTTTTTTATTGAAGATTCTTTGTCAAGGTAACGACATATAAACTACTTTTTATGAAAATAGATAAATTGCTATACATATGCTGCAGTCCAAGTGTACATTACGTTCGAACGTACGTAAACGAACCAATCAGGCCAGTTTTAATGTACCAAAAAACAAAATTGACAAACGAACTATGTAGTTTGTTCGTGCACAAACTGTTATAGTCGAACCCGATCTGGCATGACTAAATAAAAATAAAATGTACATGTTATCGCATTCGCCAACCACTCGACCCGCGATGGCCAGTTGCATTTCGTTTCAGTTTCACATTGCATTTTGGTCAAGAAGTACAACATTTTTCGTGCGTATAATTTGACCTTTATTTTTTGTTAGTTTTTAGTTCGTGTGTTGTGTTTTGAAATATTTTCATTGATAAAATTTTAGTATAAAATACGTAAGCTGTTGATATTATTAATTTATTTATGGAATACGTATATATTTCATATTAATGGAAATTTATATTTTGTAGACGATAAAAGTAATTGTCAACGTCATTTTATGGACAGCAAAACTTACAGTAATACAATTACACATATCATCGCATGGATCTTGGCATATTAAGTTATTAAATAAAAAAAATTAAAAGAAATTTGTCGTCGGTCAAGTATTCGATTCCCTCGCGGTCGAATTTTTTTCAAATAGCTTTTAAATATATTTAATTTAATACTTATAATTAGAGGTGGGACCGGAAGCGCGCCGTCTATTGTTCTATTATTGTAAATGCTTTGTAAAAAGGTTCAGTTCGCATTTACAATATGTGAACAATGAACAGCGCGCTCTGGGTCCGCTATTTACTTATAATTTAATATGCAAAAAAAAAGGTAAAAACTACATATAAACAATATAAAACACCAATAGAAAATTTAATATTTTAAATAAATTTTCAATAGATGGCGCTAAATTCTCTGCCAAGCGGAAACATTAGTAGCGATCAGTATATATATATATATATATATATATATATATATATATATATATATATATATATATTTATAATTAATTTTTCTTTTGTTATTGTATTCTTATATACGTTTTGGCAGTGTTTTAGCTGTGACGTACACATGTATGTATGTATGTATGTATGTATGTCGAACTGAAACGACTATTATAGTACGGCGAGCGTTATCTCAGACAGACAGACAGACTCACAGACGGAATGGCGATACTATATATGTATATGATACCTTGTGTTGAATTATATTGTAATAATATTATATAGTTCAATAGGGTCTTCCGTAGAACTTTATATCTATATGTACATATGTAGATCTAGCATGAGATTTACGGAAAATGTACGTGCTATCGCAATCAACCTCCCCCCCCCCCTCCCCCCGCCTCACTCGATCCGCGATGGTCAATTGCATTTCGTTTCAGTTTCGCATTGAATTTTGGTCAAGAAATACAACATTGTTCGTGCGTATAGCAGTCGGTAGAATTTGACTTTTATTTTTTGTAGTAAATATTTACATTAATAAAATTTTAATTTTAAATACGCAAGTTGGTTACATTATTAATTTATTTATGGAATACGTATATATTTTATATGAATGGAAATTTATATTTTTCAGACGATAAAAATTATTATCAACGTCAGATTATGGACAGCAAAACTTACAGTAATATTATTAAAGACAATGCATTGAATTATATTGTAATAATATTATATAGTTAAATAAGAAATAATTAAAAAAAAACAAATTATTTTACGTCCTTACAATGTAAGAACACATTGCACGAATTTATTTATTTATTTATTTATATATATTTATTTATATGTGACAACATGCTCGGTTCTTGTAAGTCTCACGCTCATCGAATCGACTATAGGATATTTTATAAATTTCGAAATTTAAAAATTTTTGCTATTTGAGATCGGTTTCAAAATCGGACAAAAAGTGTTTGCGGGTTGTAATTTGGACACCTCCTGGTATAGGGAATTAAATTTTTAGAAAAAAATGTTAAAATTAAAAGAGGGTTGCGGCCGGGGTCGAACCGGCGACCTTCTGCATGTAAAGCAGACGTGATAACCACTACACCACGGAACCCTTGATAGACACTTTTCTATTCGTAGTATTTATCTACAACATTCAAATTCTAATCAATACATTACACTTTTTTAAATTGACCCAACTCCAGGCTGTGTGGTACGGCAATAAACAATGGCGCAGTGAAAATCATACCAAGTAGTCTTCAAATCTTTCCGGTAGACTGGCAGGTACATAAATCAGTTCTCAGTATAAATATGTAGTAGACTTAGGGTTGTCAGATTTCATGCAAGTCAAACCGGGACACCCCCAACCCCCCCCCCCCTAAATCAGATCTTTGACTTTTCTATAGATGGTGACCGGAAAAATGCACTCGTGATAGTTGTACTTTTGAGACATCCAAACTTTCAAAGATGCTCAAGGAGAACTAACGCAATAGAATTTCACAAAAAAAGCGTCAAGGGGTATTTGTATGTATTAGGACTTGTCGAAACTGCCCTACTATTCAGTGCAATTTAGTGCATCTTTCCGGGAGCCTCTGTAGATTGTTTATGTATTTTCAATCGAAGTGATAATATTTAGAATATCTATAATTGATTTCTATTTTTAATATAAGTAAATGAAAAGTGCTACAATTACAATGAAGAAACTAAAGATAGACTTCACTGAGAGGATTAGTGAAAAAATAAAAAAAAAGCTTCAAATAGCTTTAGAGTGCGTTCTATTGCAGGTAATAGTGATAGTCACCTAGATTTTGAATGTGCGAATAGATTTTTATATTCAATATTATCAAAATCACAGATATCTTTTAGTCTTTCTGTTCTGACAGTGTCTATTCCGCGTCTGCGTGTGATGAATCATTCAGAGTATGAGAAAATTATCGATTTAAGATAAATTGATTGATGCCTGATACACATTTTTTGTCTCCCTTCTACACATAGTTCTCCAGAAAGTATAAGACAGAAACATACAGTTCATTGTTGAATATTATTGCAGTGTTTACCAGACTGTCTAGTCCAGACATTGACTTTTTGTTTATAGTTTATATTATTAATTCTGAGTTAAAAACTTCTGTAGGAATTTAAAAAGTAGTAAGCCGGGACATTTGCATAACTTACATATACTATTGGTATTCTAAAATTTGTTTTTCTTTAAATCTCCATACTTGTCCACGTATCCGCCACAAACATACATTTCATCGTTTTTATATATATTATTATATATGATACATATGTACGGATGTATTTAAAATCGACTTCTTTCAAAATTGGAACCTGGAGGCTATACATTACACTATCCACAGATTCGTACTATTCTAGGCACAATTTCACAATACACAAAATGAGAATTCATCTCCAACATTATCCATCCGAGTGTGCGTTTTAATACCAACGTTATGGAGTTACATAATGTCAAGGGGGGGAGGAGGTATTAGAGCCCAGCAAAAATAGTAGACAACCGCCACGCGGAATTTTAATGAGCGGCTGCCGCAGGTTTCAACTAAATATGAAGGGTTTTAAATTCATGCGATGTATCAGCCAAGTTGCGCAATCTGTTCGCATGGGGGGAGGAGGCTGGGTACCCCATAAGCCCCCTCCCTCCAGTTCAGGGGGGGATCCCAGCTTGAATTGATGGAATTACAAATGTAAATATGATTTCAAACACACGGTGGTGGTGCCCTTTCAGCCCGAGCGAGCACCTAATTTCGACATCGATTTTGCCCTCAATTCGAGCGCTTATGACCGTTTTGCTTTGGATTTATAATTTGGAATGATTATTATATTTGTAGAAATGTTATCGTTTGAAAGATTAACGACGTGTAATTTATTAATTATATTAAAGCAATGGTGAATCGGTGTGTCAATTTGATACGCATAAGAAGTTTCTTTCAATTAAAGTTTAAAAATATAAACCTTGTACTTAATTAGAATTTATATGATTATTGGAAAATGTATGATGCAATATACATAAGTACACATACAAAAAAATTTAAGAATGTAGAATTTCAGTTAGACAAAAGTCCTAATTCCGTTTGTCAGATTTTGTTCAAAAATATTTTTTATTACTTAACCCTTTGACTGCTACAACAACGATAAATCGTTGTTTTGAAATAGGCGAAGATTGCTACGACGATCGTTGTTGTCGTCATTAATTGTCGTATTTCAATACTTTCTTTGAGTCGCCAGCGCATCAGTGGCACGAAACATTTTTTTTATATACGTATTTATATTTATTTTTCAATTATGCTTTATAAATATTTATCAATTTTTTAAATAAAAGCTCTTCAATTTCGGGTTCATCATCAAAGTAAATTTCGGGTTCGTTGTCAATTTCATATAAGGAGTTATTACTTGGGAATTGATTATTGTCGATAAATTCATTTTCAGAATCAGTAGAGCTGCTGATTTGTCGAGTTCCTCGGCGAGGAGCTATTATTTCGCTTTCATCACTTTCACTGTCCGATATCATTTTGCAGAGTTAAAATAAATGGCAAAAAACATTAGAAATCCGCTTTCAATTATATAGGTCACGAGACGTCACGAATTCGTGCAATCAATCAAATGCAACTGAAATGCATACAAAATGTTTATGATACGTACACAATTAAAACCAAGAAAGAAAGAGAGAAAGACCGCTACCTGTTTCGAATATATCGCATGTTGTAAGGATACATCGATGTCTAAAAATAGATTGTTGAAAAAAATAGAGCGTCGGAAAACAATCGTCAAAACTTATTTAGTGTATATATGTAGGTATCTTTTTCGCACGCACGCGTGTAAAAGCAAGACAGAAAGAGAGAGCATGAGTCCACAACTGCTTCTTAAAAATGTATATAAAGTATTATAAAAATTACGAGCGTTCGGCGAAGTAAGTATGTAAAAAAAATATTATATTTATTTTTTTTCAAAATAATTACAAATGTTAGCATTTTTCGCTTGGACATTGAAAAACCTCGTAGCAGCCAAAGGGTTAATGTCACTATAAATATTATAAGCATAATCGAAATTATTTATTATTTGTGGGTTACAAGGTTAATTTACACAAAAATATCGTATTTAAGGAATATATTTAAAAAGTTTAAAAAACAAAATTCGTGAATGAAACATACGTTCAGAAAAACAGGCTGTGAAAGTATTTTCCATACAAATTGAGCTCAAATGTAGGGAATCTTATACAAGACAAGAGTTCTACTTCCGGTGGTCGGATTTTGTTCAAATTTCTTTTATTACTGAACATCACTATACATATTATAAAAATTAAATTTCAAAAAGATTTGAATAATTTAAAGGGTCAAAATAAAATAATGAAATATTGGTTTAAAATAATGACTACATACTTCCGGTTTACGAATTCAATCAAAAATTGTATAATCTAATTAAGTACTTGAAGAATACAAATATAAATTTATTAATTAAAAATTAAAGAATACAATATGTTTGATACGTTCGGTAGTGTGGAAAAAATTGCATGGCCATAACATTTTTGACTTTTCTAAAAGGAAAAAATCCCATTTCCGGTTAATGAAACTTGATGATTTTTTTTTTATTTACATTATATTGACACAAGGATTATGCTGAAATTTTCTCGGCAAGAACACACACATTTAAATGGGTGAAAAAAAATAGTAGAAGATTATTTTATTGATTTTATTAATGAAATGGGGGAGGACCAATCAAGTATTCAATTGAATTTTACTTGCAGCAAGCATTATCATAAAATCAATCAAAATTTTATTTTTAAGAAACAAATATTTAGTACCTTTATTAAATATTTTTAGGAATTATTTATTTTAAAACCTCCCTATCTGAACTTCACTTTATTATATTACTAGTTGTTTTACCCGGCTTCGCTCAGTATTTTTAATATAAACAGCTTAAATATGGCGAATCTAATAGTAATGAATATTCCTTTGTTTTTTTATTAAATTTATTTGAATCGAAAAAAATTGAATTACTTTCAAACATCATTATTAATTCAAAGACATATATTTACATACATCCATACATAACGTTGTGTAGTACGAAAATGTGAATTTATAATTAATAATATATACAATTTCTGTGATCTTTACTGTATATTGAAAAATGACGGCTGAAAATGATAATGAAATGATATCAAAATGCATCTGAAAACTATTAAAAACACACTAAATACCAATGTATGAAAATAACAATTTAAATCATTAAAATCTTAAAACGAGTATAAGATGAGGTATATAATCAATTGTTAACGGTAAAAATGTATAAAATAAAAATCAAATTTACTATAATGTGATTTAAATTCAATATATGTATTGCGCAAGGAACTTAAAAGGGGACGCTGAAAGGCTGTGAAGATGGGAGTATGTTCGAAAGGATCTTATTTAAAATTTCTTGGCAATCTTATTTTGAACGAGTTTTAAAGGCGAAATTTGGTACGTAGGTGGAAACTCGGAGCGAGCTTCCTCGATGCAATCAATGCTCGTCCCACAAATTATATAAAAAATACATTTCAAGCCTGAGCACCCAGGATGATGGAATTCTTTATTACTTTAAAGGCCACGACTGTCACCTTGAAAGGGGAGAGGAAATGGCACAAGGACTCGGCAATATAACCCCGGGCAATCTCCCTTCCAGCTGGGTTAGAAAAAATAAACAGACATGTTTCAGTCGAAATTCTTATCAATCTTGCTCAAATATATCAAATCGTATATTGTATGATTCAGCTTTCATGATTTATGCGCTGCAACGGTTTTCCGAAAACCAAAATTAATTCCTAATTAATTCAGAATTTACGCGGCTTAAATCTAATGCGATTTTGCAAAATGTATATATGTTTAAAAATTCCTACATAAATCAGTGGTCCAACTCATAAATTCAAATAATTGTGACAAATTAGGGTAGGTGGCCAATTTGACATGAACCGTTTCAACAATAAAATCAGATAAATTGGCAAACTCTGATAGGAAACGATCGACCTGGAGTCACATAAATCCAATGTTTGGCCAGCATCAAACGATCAGGGATCGAACCCGTAACTCCTTTGTTGTTATATATATATATATATATATATATATATATATATATATATATATCATCATCATCATTTACAGCCATTCGCCATCCACTGCTGGATGAAGGCCTCTCCAACACGCTTCCACTCGTCTCTGTTTTGCGCAACACTCATCCATCTCATTCCGCACATTTTCCTAATTTCGTTCACCCATCTTCCTTGCGGTCTTCCTTTTACTCTTTTGCCTTCTCTCGGGTACCATTCAAGCACTTCTTTTGTCCACCTTTCGTCCATCCTCCTAGCTACGTGACCCGCCCATTGCCATTTCAATCTCTTCACTCTATCCACTATGTCCACTACCCTTGTCATATTTCTCACCCACGTGTTCCGCTTCCTGTCTTTCCTCGTTATGCCAAGCATACAGCGTTCCATACTTCTTTGAGTGCATTGGATTTTATTTTGCATCTTGGCGTTCAGTGTCCAAGTTTCACATCCATACGTCATCACTGGCAAAACGCATTGATCAAAGATCCTTTTCTTCAGGCAGAGTGGCATTTTTGATTTAAAAACAGCATTCATCCGTCCAAATGCACTCCATCCTAATTTCATACGTCTCTTTATCTCTTCATTTTTACTACCAGACATGTCAATTATTTGACCTAAATATAAATAATTATTTACTACTTCTACTGGTTTATCATCTAAGGGGATGCTATCAGGCATGCAATAACTATTGAACATTAGTTTAGTCTTATCTACGTTAATTTTTAATCCTACTTTTCTACTTTCCCTGTCCAGCTGTGTTAGTCTGATAAGTAGGTCAGCTGAATCACGAGCTACTAAAACTATATCGTCTGCGAACCGAAGGTGACTCAAAAAGCGACCATTGATGCTTACTCCGGCTGTATCCCAATCCAATTTCCTGAAAACTCCCTCAAGCACCGCATTGAATAACTTGGGCGAGATTGTATCTCCTTGTCTTACTCCTTTTCCTATGCTAAATCTATCTGTACCTGAAAAAATTTTAACCGAAGCTGTGGCATTCTTATATATTGCAGCTAACAGTCCCACATAGGGTTCCGGCACTCCCTGTGTTTTTAGAGCGTTAAGTACTGCATTATGACTAACTGTATCGAAGGCTTTCTCATAATCGACGAAACCTAGGCACAATGGCCGTTGATATTCGTTGGCGCGCTCGATTAGTTCGCCAACTACTTGGAGGTGGTCCATTGTGCTGAAATTTGCCCTAAACCCTGCCTGCTCTATAGGTTGGTTCTCGTCGAGGATATTCTTCAGCCTTTCTGTAATAACCTTCGTGAAGAGCTTGTAGACCGCTGAAAGTAGACTAATGGGTCGGTAGTTCTTGATATCGCTTTTGTCGCCTTTTTTGTGTATTAAAATGATAGTTGCGTTATTCCATCCTTCTGGTATAGCTTGGTTCTGGATGCATTTGCTGAAAAGCCTAGCTAAGATATTAATTAGGGGGGGGCCGCCACATTTTAGTAAGTCAATGGGAATATTATCTTCCCCTGGGGTTTTACCGTTCTTTGCAGTTTTTAGCGCGGCCTCTACTTCGCTAGGCAATACTGCAGGAACCCTTTGGCCGTGTGTCGATTCCAGAGCGGGGAATTGGCCGTTGTCGTTCTCGTATAGTTTTGCATAGAACGTGTAAACTCTGTCTATGATTTCTTCTCTATTCCTAATTATTACTCCGCTCTCTGATCCGATTGCGATCATTTGGTTTTTGCCTAAGAAAAGATCCTGTTTGCACTTTTTCAGGCTACGGTTATTCTTAATGGTATTTTCTATTAGCTTGCTGTTAAAATCCCTGACATCCCTGACTATTCTCTTTTTAATTTCCTTATTTACTAGATTGTATTCTTGCTTATTATTATCCCTATCTAAATTCCTTTTATGCTTAATTAGGTTTTTTGTTTCCGCTTAAATTTTGCTTAATTTAATCTGTTTCCTGAATCCACCTAATTTCTTACCTGTTGATGTTAGAACCGAACTAATTACAGTGTTCAATTCCTCGATGTCTGCTTCTGGGTTTAATTTCCCGTATCGATTTCCAAGTTCGAGTTCGAATTCCTTTTTCCTAGACCTTAGTTGAGCGAAATCTGGAGAGTTACTGCATCCTTTTATTAATTTCCTACGTTCGCAATTTATATTAATGGCCATCTTGGCACGGACTAATCTGTGATCGCTACCTATATCTACTTTACTTAAAACACTAACGTCTTTAACGGAGTGCAGGGCATTTGTTAGGATGAAATCGATCTCGTTTCTGTCTCCTTTAGGACTCTCCCAAGTCCACTTATTGTTGGTGTTTTTCCTGAAAAATGAATTAGTGATAAAGAGCCTGTTGTGTTCTGCGAATTCTATGAGGCGATCGCCTCTGTCGTTTCTTTGGCCGGTACCAAAATTGCCTACTGCTCTTTCTGTATTTGCCTTTTGTCCTATTTTTGCGTTAAAGTCGCCCATGATTATTTTAAAGTGGTGACGGCTATTATCGTATGCGTCCTGTATTTTTTCGTAGAAGTCTTCTATTTCCTCGTCTGGGTGGCTAGATGTGGGGGCGTACACTTGGAAGATTTGACAAGTGTACCTGCTCGAGATTCTTAATACTATATAGCATATACGTTCCGATATGTCGCTTATTTCTATAATATTTCTTTCTATTCTCTTATTGATAAGAAACCCTACTCCTCCTATTCTACCATTTGGTAGCCCTCTCCAGTAGAGACAGTTACCACTTTTTAGGATTATTTGGTTTTGCTGTTTTCGTCTTACTTCACTAAGTCCTACTATATCCCATTTGATATTTTCTAATTCATTCTCTAATGCAAGCACACTTCCTTCACTCGATAACGTTCTTACATTGTACGTGGCTAAATACAGGTTTCTATTAGCTAAGCTATCATCCATCGTCACTCTTACCTTGTTGGAGGTTTGGATATTATTTTTCTCGCATTTATCCAAGATGTGTTGAGAAAAAGGCGGTACTTGAGAGAGATTTCCATTCAAGGAGTGAGTTCTTACCGCCATAGACTCTTCTCTGTGGTCAGCTTTGACAGATAGTCATCCTAGGTATCACTTGGATCACTTATGAGTTATTACATGCCATTTAACAGGGTTACTTTGTAAGTGAAAGTAGTTAGTTATGATAATAATAGATTAGCAATTGTTATACTACTTTTTTACAGATCTTTATCGTGAGACGCCTCTTTGGAGACAACGGATTTATATATGTGAGTGCGGTTTGCAATTTAATATTTTAATAATAACTTTAGTAAAGAATATAAAATTACACGAATTACTTTAATATAATTTAAATATGAAAAAGAACTGATAGACAGTTGGGAAACACCGTTTCTGTTTGCTATTATTCTATTAAGTAAAGTTCGTTAAAGATTTTTGGCTGGAAGCAATTATGTGGAAGATTTATTGCTTCTGTGGGACCGACTTGACTGACGAAGGACCCTTTTTTTGTATTCAGGTAAGGAGATGTATCTCGTTCGTATATTCTTTTGCTCAGATTTGACACAAAAATTAGCACAAAATTTTTCGAAATAACTGATATAAAACCGCTTTTTACGACCGATTTGCTGTTTATTTTTACACTTAAATTATACTAGGATGCAATTAGTAAAATAAGTGATTAGATGGTTAAGTTTTTAGATTAAATTTCGTGCAATAGCCGGGTTTAAGCGAGTAATAGCGGGAAGAACGCAGAAGCACATTAATTAGCACATATATATTTAAAAGGTATCGACCGCGTGCGGATCGATATTTATTCGATCGATGCAATATAAATATATATATATATATATATATATATATATATATATATATATATATATATATATATATATATATATATATATATATATATATATATATATATATTTATATTGCATCGATCGAATAAATATCGATCCGCACGCGGTCGATACCTTTTAAATATATATTCAATTTAATATTTATATTTAATTTAAGAAAAAAATGGTAAAAACTACCTACCTATCTGTATGTAAACTATATAAAACAACGATAGAAAAATTAATTAATTAAATAAATTTTTAATAGATGGCGGTAAACGTACAGAGAATTAGCACCGTCTAGTTGCCTAGAGGAAACATTGGTAACAAACAGTATATATAGAAGTTTTTCTCTTTTGTTATTATATTCGTATACGTCTTGGCAGTAGTTTAGCTGTGACCTATATATGTATGTCGAATCGAAACGACTATTAATATTTATTGAAACTGGCTGTATGTGCAAGGCATTCCTTATGCTATATTTTTTTTATTTGATATTTTTACTTTATCTGTTATTATTAAATTCTATTTTTTAAGTTTTTGTATGGATGTATTTATGTTTATGTTCAAATGTATTTTTTTTATGTATAATTGATGAGTATATTATTTTCGTTATGTATTAATTTATGTTTAATTGTAATTTTGTTTTTTTTTGTGTTATATTTTTTGACCATTGTGGCGCTTTAGGAATTCCTGTTATGCCACAATGGTCTGTTTAGAATAAAATAAATAAATAAATTATAGTACAGCGAGCGTTATCTCAGACAGACAAATTAGCGATATTATATATATGATGATATCTACATATGCGCCAATCATACATCGATTGCTTGGTGCACATATATTGTATGTCCATTTTTAAGTTTGTATCGAATTTCAAGTTAGTAGATGCTGTTTCTCGTTTAAAAGTTATTTATGTACATATATAAATTACCTTGAAAGGAAAAACCTGAATTATTCCATTTGATGCAAACTTAAATTCCACCACTTATTTTATACAACTTTAGTAGGGTTGTCAGGCGTCCCGATTAATCGGGATTGTCACCAGTTTTAAGACTCGTGCCCCGATATCCGGAACAAACCTCTCGGGACGCATCAAAGTTCTCGTTGAGCATCTTTGAAAGTTTGGATGTCTCGAAAGTACAACTATCACGAGTGCATTTTTCCGGTCACCATCTATAGAAAAGTCAAAGATCTGATTTGGGGGGGGGGGGGGGTTTGGGGGTATCCCGGTTTGACTTGCATGAAATCTGACAACCCTAAGTCTACTACATATTTATGTATACTGAGACTGCTTGGTATGATTTTGACTGCGCCATTGTTTATTGCCGTACTACAAAGCCTGGAGTTGGGTCAATTTAAAAAAGTGTAATGTATTGATTAGAATTTGAATGTTGTAGATAAATACTACGAATAGAAAAGTGTCTATCAAGGGTTCCGTGGTGTAGTGGTTATCACGTCTGCTTTACATGCAGAAGGTCGCCGGTTCGACCCCGGCCGCAACCCTCTTTTAATTTTAACATTTTTTTCTAAAAATTTAATTCCCTATACCAGGAGGTGTCCAAATTACAACCCGCAAACACTTTTTGTCCGATTTTGAAACCGATCTCAAATAGCAAAAATTTTTAAATTTCGAAATTTATAAAATATCCTATAGTCGATTCGATGAGCGTGAGACTTACAAGAACCGAGCATGCTGTCACATATAAATAAATATATATAAATAAATAAATAAATAAATTCGTGCAATGTGTTCTTACATTGTAAGGACGTAAAATAATTTGTTTTTTTTTTAATTATTTCTTATTTAACTATATAATATTATTACAATATAATTCAATGCAAAGTCTTTAACCGCTTAGCTGCCCAAAGCGCCTTAAGGCGCAAACAGCCGTATCTATTATACGTTCAGCGCGTCGGCTGGGCGTCTAAGCGGTTAATAATATCACTGTAAGTTTTGCTGTCCATAGCCATAATCATAAAGAAAACCAAAATTAATTCATAATTAATTCAGAATTTACGCGGCTTAAATCTAATGCGATTTTGCAAAATGGATATTTTTAAAAATTCCTACATAAATCAGTGGTCCAACTCATGAATTCAAATAATTGCCATGACAGGATTGCCAATTTTTTGGAACAGTTTCAATGAAATCAGATAAATTGGCAAACTCTGATAGGAAACGATCGACCTGGAGTCACATAAATCCAATGTTTGGCCAGCATCAAACGGTCAGGGATCGAACCCGTAACTCCTTAGTTGTTAGTTGACCAGATTCGATCCCGTGAGCTGACCTCGATTGAAAAGATACTCTTCTGAGTATAATCTGTAGTGCTGCTGATCAGACTTGGATATTTGTGATATTCCAAGTCGATCGTTTCCTATCAGAGTTTGTCAATTTATTTGATTTCATTGAAACTGTTCCAAAAAATTGGCAATCCTGTCATATTGTCTAGTAAAAAATCATTTTACATTTTAATTTTTCGGCATTTACGCCAGTTACGACTCTTTTGATTTCGTAACTGGCGTAAAAATTATTTCATTTTTAGAGCAATGTGCTTCTTTAAACCCAATGCGCTTTCCTGGCCGATTACAAACATCAGTAAACAATTATATATTTTTGTAATTGTTTATTTATGTTTATCTATGTATATCTTTATTATCACAGAGACATCTATGACGAAACTCGATAATACTAATATTTTCGAGAGATGGGCTAGGTTGCCAATTATGGTGGAAACGTTTCAACAATGAAATCAGACAAATTTGCAAACACTGATAGGAAACGATCAACCTGGAGTCACATATATCCAACGCTTGGCCAGCAGCACCAGGCCAGGGAATAAACCCATGACCCCCAGTTGATAGCATTAAACGCTGACCACTGAGCTATGTTGCTGGTTATATCGAAATTCCATAGCTTTATTTAACTTTAGACAGTTGATAATATGTATGTATATGGAAGAGAATTTTTGCAATCAGTTTTGACCCACTAACATACATAACCAATCAATACATATAATATTCTATCAAAATTTGAATTACCAACCGCCCCCCCCCCCCCCCCCCCACCCTCCTCCTCCTAAAACTTATTTTTGAATTCTTTGGAATGTCAGTTGAAGAGTTGATATAAATTACATACATACATATAATATATATAAAAAGTTATGCAAGCAGGAAAAGTGAATATACAGTGGGAAAAATGTAAGGTGTTTGAAGACACATATTTATTCAGATGCCATAATTGCTTCGGATTTAACCACAAAGCTGCAGAATGTAAAAATATTTTTTTAAAAAACAAACCTCCTTTTAGTTTTGTATTTACTACCCCCATCTATGTATAAAGTTAAAGACTACACAGAAGTCACCCAGATTTAAAATATTCGAACTTCAAACGCGTCTTAAACGATATTTTATCTCTATCGTAATGGCGGAGATACATTTACTTATATTGATGACCAAGATGAGCAATATGGCAAAGTATGAAAACGATCGGATAAGAGGTAAATTGTCCTCTGAATTGTAATCGTAAGTGAAACGTAAAGAAGGTTTGTAAAAACGGACGCGATGTGTGTGGATATGTGTGTTTATGCCAGACCGTGGACACACAGCCAATCAGAGTTAAGTGGTAGAGGAGACGCGGGGACGCGTGGTAGCGGGGAAGTGGGGGGTGGAGAATCATGTGACGTCAGGCCGAGTGACACATACACACACACACACATTCATTCATGATTTCGAACGGGTTGGATTGGTGAGCGTGTAATGCGCGCACTTTTTTACGATTAATATTACGAGCACGCGCGCCTATAAATTACCTTACATTATATGTATTTATATTATAACATATAACCAGTGGCGGCTCGTCCATACGCACTGCGGTACTGCAGCACCCCCAAGGAAATTGAGAAAAATTTAATATTATTATATACATAAATGTATGTATATTATATGAAAATATCAATATTATTTAAGCGTGTATTAAGCTCGCCCACACACCGATACATCCAATAATGATCATACATCGCGGTACTAATATCAGAAAGTGAGGCATCGTTTATGATTTTGTGCAGTACGGTTTTCGTTGGAATATGCCGAGTGGGCGAAGGAGGGGCGCGGGGAGGGAGCTCGCGCTAGAAGCTTGCTCTCGTACTGTCACTCCCGGCTGTACGAGACGTATTTTGCGTCGTATGCGCGCGCCCGACACCTCTCACTTTTCCTCATTCCTTCTGCTTTCGTTTTTCCTTCTACACCTCTTACACTTTCTACATTTCTACTCTTCCTTCTAAACCTCACTGTAACAGTTTTATTTCTTCTAATTTATTTGGCAAACTATTTTTTTTAAAAGCGATATTTGCACCTATTTTCGAAACAGAATCATGGCTCTAACTGTTAATTAAGTGTATCAAAATCAAGAGAAGTTGAGGCAATATTTTCAAGACCTTAAATCTTTTTCCGAAAATGCCGATAAAACAATAACAGATTCTACCAATTTACTGAATAAATTAAACGATGACAATTTTTTATTTTGGTTAGAACTTTTTCACAAATTAATACCGCATGTAGAAATTATTTACAACCAAATGCAATCTAGTAATATCGATGCATTTTGAATTACAGAAAACTTTTATTCAAAATGCTTTACTAATGCCATTATAAAAATACGAGATTATTACAGCGAATTGTCTTCATCTCAGTCTCAAGAAGCCAAAAATATGTGCTATGTTACTATTAAGGATATAAAAGAGAAATATACTTTTTCTAATCGATTGATAGCTGTGAAATTATTTAATAAAGAAAATTATTAAATAATTTCCTGAAAAGTACTGAAAGAAAATGCCAATGGAAGATCTACTACTAACCGTTGAATCATATCCAATGTTAGATAAAGAAAAACTTCAAACTGAATTAGAAGTGTTTTACTCAAGGAAATAAATGCATAGTATTAATGATTTATTAATATTTTTAAAACTTATTTTTGCAATCAATTTATGTAAAGTTCGTGTGGAAATAACAAAACTTATTTAAATTCTGCTTACAACTTCAACTATCTCAGAGCCAGAACGCTGTTTTTCATCAATAAATAGATACACATATAAGAAACACAATGGTTCAGGAAAGAAAAAAAATGATTATGAACAGTGAAAAATTTTACGAATAGGTGATAGACCTTTTTTCAAGGAAAAGGAAAAAAGACAGAAGAATCAATTTTTTAATGAAATAAAATACATATAATGTTTAATTTTGATGTTAATAGTAAAATATAATCCAAATAAACATTTATTTTTTATTTTTAATCAACCGCAGCACCCCCAGATATCTTATCCACGAGCCACCACTGCATATAACTTTATTTTAATTCGTGTATCAATTCCTTTCTGAAACCACCCGTTGCACAACACTAGTGTTGGATAAATGGTATACATTTGCTTGGTTACCATATCAATTAATCAACATTGTAGTATGCGTGTTTCTTATAGTAAATGGATGAAAAATAAAACTTAATAAAACCACATTGTAGCTGAAAAACTGTTTTTACACGATCTTGCGAAAATTATGACTAATTAAATGAATACATTTCATACAAATATTGGATTTGAACTAGGGGAAAAGGGTACAGGCATATTTTAATTAGGGTCGTACTCCTCGTAGATGGATGGGAGGGGGTTACTAAAGTTTCCGATGAGAAATTAGTCGCGAACAACCGGTGACCGGTTGTCCGGTCGAAGCAAAAACCGATTCGAATGACGTAGACTAATCTCGTTTGACCGCAACTTTACCCTTGGCCGATTACACGGCAAAGAATGATTTGTATCAACTCATAGAATACATATGTACGTACAAAAACTTTAAACATCGACAACGCGTAACTTTTTGACTATTCATGTGAAATTTGTCACGTGGTTCTAATATGACCGCGGTTTTTGTTTTAGGTATGTGCATGGGATTGCGAGAGCAGGGTGACAGTTGGTCCACCCAGAATCCAGGGTCGTCACAAAAGCAATTGATAAGCTCCCGATTTTTTAATTGTATAAACACAACCATCGGCCATGCTTAGTTGTTGACCATTTGAATTTAAAAAAATAAAAACCTCGTGAAGACACATAAGAAACTATGTACATGTACTAAAATCTGTCTTATATTTAAGGGAGGGCTTAATCTAAATTTTATTGAGGGGGTGATAGATGACTTGAGCTCAAAACCGACACACATAAATACATGGAATTATAAAACCTTCGAATTTAATAGAATTTGGAATCCGTTATTTTCAAGTAACGTTAGTGCAACCGGCTTGTTAAAAATGCAATAATACATAGTTTAAATGGTTCTCGGATATACATATGTAGACACATTCATAGAGATGCTAAAGATGCCCATTTAATTGCATATGTTCGATATGTCGCGGATAATAATATATAAGAAGATTATATTATTATTTTGCAAACACATTCTTGGAAAGACCACATCCATTGAAATTTTTGATATAATAGACAGCTTTGTTGAAGAAAACGACAAAGTGAAATAATTGCGTCGTGAACGACATAAAATAATAATTGGACGGTGTACCGACGGAGCTCATTCAATGTCCGAACACAAAGCAGGTCTTAAAGCATTGATCAAAAAGAAAGCACCACATGCTATATGGACACACGGTATGATTCTCAGAGCAGCTCTATTGTCAAAAAATATGAGCGACTTATAAGAATTATAAACAACATTAAGAATAGTCCTTTGAGAGCAAGGCTGTTTGCAAAGCTGTGTGCTGATATGGAAGCCAATTATACCTCACTTTTGTATGACGAACGATAATTTTATTGTTAAACTTGCCTGTTTGGTTGAAATTTTTGGAAAATTGAGCGGTTTAAATAAATCAATGCAGGGATCACAAATACACCCACTTGTTCAAAAAGACAAAGTAAAAGCTTTCATTAAAAAACTTAAGTTATGGAAATCAAATTTACAAAAGAATGAGTTGGATAGGTTTTCACTTTCCAAAGATTTCTTGGCCACAGCCAATATTGAAGCAAGTAAAAATATTTTTACCGACCGCTTGGATGTTTTAGTGCTGCATTTTTCCAATTATTTCAAAGACCTTGATTTCTCAAAGTTTTTATGGATACAGAATCCATTTAACTACAATGAAGAAGACGAATTCGAGCTGACAACCATCGAAAAATAAAAATTGATAGAATTATCACGCGATAGCTCACTAAAACAAAAGTTTCAAAATGAAACCATAATTAAATTTTGGATGAATCCTAGTGGAGAGTATGAATCTTTGTATTGGAAAGAAATGCAAGTGCTGCTACCGTTCGTAACGTCTTATTTATGCGAAACGGGCTTTTCGGCACTAGCTGCAATGAAAACCAAATATCGAGCCAGGTTAATAGTCGAAAAGGAGTTACGAGTGGCACTCTCCATATTGCCCCCAAGATTTGATAAACTTTGTGCCAATAAACAACAACATCCTTCGCATTCAATTTTGATGTGTTAGATGTAGTTTAATTAGTAATTTAATATAAAAATAAATATATGTATGTACGTGTTCGTATAAATTTATGTTATAGCAAAACCTTTTTATTATTCTGTCTATTGTAGAGTTCAGTATTTTATTTTTAAATAAAGGTTTATTATTTAAAACGTGTCTATATTATTATATCTATTAAAAAATAAAACGCGGAAAAAAAATTTTTTTTAGGGAGGCGTAGTAGCATAAAGTTTGGAAACCGCTGCCATAGGCAACTCCTCTTTCCTGGTAAATAGCACTCACCGGAGTCTGAGGGGGCCGTGTATTGTTCAAAGGTTGTAAATGCATTGTTAAAGGTTTGTCGAACAATGGATAGCACTGTGACTATCCTACCTCTACTCATGAGTAAGGGACGGAGGTTGGTTTCAATTTGGACAAAAAAATGGGTTCACCATTGTCAGTTAATATTGTCCTACAAAACTTGAGTAAAAAAAGTTAGAAACCAACCGCCGATCTCTAGTCGGTTTCTATTTGGACAAAAAATTGGGTTCACCAATTATGGTCTATTTCTATTGTCAACCATTTTTTTGCTCTCTAGATTTGTAGGACAATAGTAAATGACAATAGTCAACCCTCTTTCCTGGGAAATGAAAACGGACCGCCGATCTCTAGTCGAGAGCCACCCCTGTTTGTCTGTTGATTTGTTTTTCCCCCTGTGGCTCGCACAAATAAGTTGGCAACGTCTTCAATATCTAGAGCGATATGTCTGCTCAACTGGGTTTCTGGTGAAATTTAGCTGTTTAATGTAAGTTGTGCTGAACTGGTTGAGTGGTTGTGGAGCAACGCCCGTAGTTGATTTTATCAATTACTTGCTGAACCCGGCATGCGTTGCAATGCCACAATAACGCATGCGATTCCCGTTTCCGTTCCCGTTCACGTTCTCGTTCTCGTTCCGGTTCCCATTTGTCGGAAAAACGCAGGCGGCGAACTTGACTTGACTTGACTAAAAAAAAACAATAGAAGGCGGCGAACACTTTTTCAATTATTCGCGTCGTGGAAAAATGTCGTGGGAAGCGCACGTGGTATAGTCCTTTGAAAACGATACATTCGACCGTTCGTCGTTGAAATTGTATGGTAGTGTTAAGTATACTAAAAAGAGCCGCCGGTTAAGTGCAATCGGATTAGGCCGAGGTGCATCCCTGACACTGTGCGACCGTTATAATTGGTTTCGAGGATTATCTGCAAACTAAGTGCAAGTAAGCTAAACAATGGCCACCGAATTGGCATAGTAGCGGCACTCGATCGCATTCCCGCGGAGTTCTCAGAAGTGACCGATACCGTGGGGCTGAGTCTCGTGGGAATACATATCCGAGTACGTGACCATAACAATAGGTAAACAAGCCGGACGTCGAGTGACCTATCCGTTATAAGGCGGTACTCAAGCCATTCTGGACGGAGCACTGCCAGTGCGTGTATCTCCTTAGGGGCGGGGCCGCACCGCTCAACTCGCGAACAACTTGGTTGAGGGCGACCAGACCAATGCATGCAGGTAGATGGGACATACCACACTCATCAACTTGTTTGTCGCACACATTTTTTCGTGTCGCGCAACAAGTCGGCCGACAAAGTTGCACGGTGCGGCCCGGCCCTTAATCACCAATAAATGCCGTGACACGACTTTGGCCTTTTACTTGGATCCTCCACCCACCCCTACGCAACAGTAGTATTTATCCTTGCTTGACAGTGATCTATAATAAATAAATAAATATAATAAAACGACCCTTCAATTGTTGAATATTGCTACAGTGTTTACCAGACTGTCTGGTCCAGACATGCACCCGCTGCTGCCAGACATGCACCCGCAGGGCAGCAGCGGGTGCATAGTTGTTGCGGCTAATGCTTTGTCCACGGGGTGTTCAGCATGCAATTGACACACGCAATGCAATGGCCTACAGCATCCCGTGACGTGAGATTGCCCGCGACCGCAACTCCGACATGTCGAGTTGCGGTTGCGCAAATACACATATGCGAATTGATATGCAGTCGGCGGGGAAGCGGGCGGCTCGTTTTTGCCCTCTGCACTGGTAATGCGTTTATTATGGGATCGAGGGTTCACTCTGCCTCCGACAACTTCATCCTGGACCTCGATTCAACGAGAACGTTCGCCCTCGATTTTCAAAAGTTTCTTGTCTCCAAACTAGCGGTGTTCAACTTTTTCAAGTACCCATGTATGTACTGTCATGATTAGAGGTAGGACCGGAAGCGCGCCGTCTATTGTTCCATTATTTTAAATGCTTTGTAAAAAAGGTTCGGCAAACCATTAACAATGGATTTACAACTTGTGAACAATGAACAGCGCGCTCTGGGTCCGCTCTCTAGTCATGATTAAAGGTAGGACCGGAAGCGTGCCGTTTATTGTTCAATTGTTGTAAATCCTTTGTAAAAAAGGTTCGGCAAACCTTTCACAATGCAGCAATAAGCCAGCAGCATAGCTCGGACGTTAAGCTTCTGCTTACCGTCAAGAAGGTGCCGGGTTCTATCCCTGAATGAAAATGAATTTTTCAGAGTATGCTGTTGGTCAGACCTGGATTTGTGACTCCAGGTTGATCGTTTCCTATCAGAGTTTGCCAATTTTCTCTGATTTCATTGTTGAAACGGTTCCCGGGAAAAAAATTGGCTAAAAATCTTTCCTACCTACTATGTCACCACTATTTGAAAATTTGATTGATGTACAATAAAAATTTATGTACAATTCATAGATGTCTCGTTAATTTGCGAGTTTTTTCAGTGTCTCGCAATTCAAAGACTTATAATAAAAATGCTGTATTTGTATTTGTAATTGGCCAGGAAGGCGCATTGGAATTTACCTGTAAGGCCTTCCTGGTATATATGTAAAATAAAAAATAAATAAAAAATTTACAACATTTGAACAATAAACAGCTCCCTCAGGGGCCGGGCTTTAGTCATGATTAGAGCCCGGAATCTGAAGGGGCTGTTTATTGTTCAAAGATTGTAAATGCATTGTTAAAGGTTTGCCGAACCTTTTTTACAAAGGATTTACAACAATGGAACAATAGGCGGCACGTGTCCGACCCCTTCAGATTCCGACCTCTAGTCATGATCCAAAACGCAGTTTATATATCATCCTTACCGAAGTGGGGTATGCATAATGTGACCATGTATTTTTGTCCTCAAAACGGGACATCTACCAATTTTTACGTAATAGTACATATGTATATTCATGAAAACGTGTATTTTTTGAATGAATAATATAAATATAAAAAATGTATGTTTTTTTATATTTTTCTGATAAACAAATTTTCTTAAGTATTACTGGGTTTGCATTTAAATAAGAATGAAATTCTTGGCAGGATTTCTTAAAATTGATGTTAATCAACAACATCACTTTAAGAACTGAGACTTGCAATTGCGTTTTTTCGGTCATCCACAACTTGTTCATCTGTGAAAAGACTCTTTCTACGAGTGCATTAGTTCCGGGCAGGCATAAAATGTATTCAATAATTTTACGATATATATATAATAATTCAATAAATATACTCTCGTTTTGAAAACGGGACATGTCGACGTCCCGAAGATGTGCTTAGGGACAACGGGATAGGCTACTTAAAAACGAGACGGTCCCGTTCAAAACGGGACGTATGGTCACTTTAGGTATGCAAGTGCCCCAGTTTTTACGTTTTTCGTAATAAATATGTGATTTTCACAGCTATACACCCTAAATGTATTGTATTCCTAGAATGAACTACAAGAAATTTATTTTAATAGATTTTGTGTGATTTAGACAAGGTTGTAAAAAATACGTTTATACATTTCTACGTTCCAAAGTATGATTTAAAGGTGGTAGCGATAAGTCATGTTTTTGACTGTTCGCTTGCATATTCTTGTTGATCCATGAATCAATGCGAGAGAAAGAGACAGCTATCTTTCGTAAGCTATTGTTTTCGTCGCTTTTGGCGCGTGCCTATTGAGTCATGCAGTCGCATGTTTGCCGTACCTATGTGCGTTTGTGTGTTGATGCTTGTCGCTATTTTTTAATACAAAAATAGTCAAACACATGCTATAGGACTAAATTTTTTTTATGTTGATGTATAAAATGATTAATAAGATATATATTGATTGAAAAAAACTGTTTTTTGATTAAAAAATACTGGGGTCTTACTCGACCCCGATTCGGGACACTAGTTCTTCAAAGGTTAACAAACCAAGATTTCTTTATTATCATAAAAACGTTACATTTATGTATGTTATTGGTAGATATGTCACAGTGAAATTATATTTCAAGTGAAAATATATTTTCAATGGCGTTTCAGTGAAATCATAACCACTTACATTTTCAGGGTTGGTTTTATTCTTTATTCATTTAAGATTAGATTGTTAGGGTTGGTATTATTTAAGGGTTAGGATAGGTTAGGTTAAGTAAGGGTTGGCCCTATTCATTTAAAATTGGGTTGTTAGAGTTAAATTTATAGTGTTAAACGTTGTAAATTCATTTTCACTGCTTCAATTGGTGAAAATATATTTTCACAGATTTAATTATGGAACGATGATGAATTTAAAATAAGATACGTAGAACTTTGTTTCACTAATTAACTTTGGTTCACTTTATCCTGCTGCTGTACTGACCGTCATTTGCAGCGTCGATATTAATGACTACCACTCTCGGAGTCTCGATGGTGATGACTAGAGGTAGGATAGTCACAGTGCTATCCATTGTTCGGCAAACCTTTAACAATGCATTTACAACCTTTGAACAATACACGGCCCCCTCAGGCTCCGGTGACTAGTGATGACTAACTTATGTGATCTATATAAATGATTTTTATCTTTTGGGTTGGGCAAAGTCCGGCATTCCTGGGTTGGGCAAAGTCCAACACTCCTGCCCTATCTGAGTATCCCTTTACAGGAATTTTAATGGACTTGTTACTCGCGTATATGAATGTGAGAAAGTGAATTTGATTATTGTGGGAACTACATTGATAAGCGAGGTACATAACAGTACATATAGTTAGCGGCATGGCTCGGTGGTTGGGCTTTTGCCTAGCACCGAAAGGCGCCGGGTTCGATCCCGTGAGTTGACCTCGAAAAATAATTTATTCTGAGTATATCTGTAATGCTGCTGATCAGACTTGGATATTTGTGATGCACAAATTTTCGTGCACCGGATCACTAGTATTTTAAGAAATTAAGCCGAAAGGTCTGTCTGTCATAGACTGCGAAGAACTCATTTATTATTATTACATACCTCCTTTACGTTTCACATGGCTTTCTTGTCAGTGGTCATTTTTATCTCTTATCCGATCGTTTTCATACTTTGCCATATTGCTCATTTTGGTCATCAATACACGTTAATGTATCGTCTGCTATTACGTTGGAGATAAAATATCGTATACAACGCGTTTTAAACACGCGGAAAGTAAATCTCCCTGACGTTTAATAAGCGTTCGTCCCGTATCTTCAACCTGTTCGCATTGATATGGCGATATAAGATTTTAATTGTTTAATTATGTAATCGCCTTAATCTGCCTGTGTGTGTGTGTGTGTGTGTGTGTTTGTGTGTAAGTAACGATCTCCGTAGTATAATAGTCGTTTCGATTCGACACACGTCATAGTTAATACACTGCCAATATAATGTACCAATCAAGAAAAAACCGATTACAATGTACATAGCCAGCAGCATGGCTCGGTGGTTGGGCTTTTGCCTTTGTGAGTTGACCTCGCTTGAAAATAATTTATTCCAAGTATATCTGTAATGCTGCTGGTCAGACTTGGATATTTGTGACTCCAGGTCGATCGTTTCCTATCAGAGTTTGCAAATTTTTCTGATTTCATTGTTGAAACGGTTCCTCGATTAAATTGGCTACAAACCTTCCTACCTACTATGTCACAACTATTTGCGTATGATTAATGTACAATAAAATGTAAGTTAAAATTCATAGATGTCTCGTTAATTTCGAGTTTTCCTAGATGTCTCGTAATTCAGAAACTTGTGTAATAAATGAGGTAATTAAATAAAAACGCAATGTATATTTCCAACAATTTTAATAAAAATATATGTTTTATTACAAAAAATATTACTTCCACTTTGTGCAGCCAAACATCATATTCATTCATTTTCAGACTCGTATATCAAAAGTATAAGTAATTCGTTGATTCGCTTCATATGTTACGTTCATTTTTCGATGATAAATGTAATGGTAGTTTCTATTAACGCTATAGATATCATTTTAAAGTATTAAAACATTGAATGTGCCTTAAAACACACAATACAATACAAAACTTTGCTGAAATATGATTTTATGACCTTCGACGTACACGCCATGTTACATACACAGATAAACTTGAAAATTCATACAACTTTGCAACAAACGATCACTTTATTCTTTATAGATGTATATATATATATATAATCATAATAATATAACCAGAAAGATATATAAGTATGTAGTAAAGTGTGAAACGTCCAACTTGAGGGGTCGTAAACACCCTAGCATTGGAAAAAAAAAATGCAACGTGAAACTAACTAAACTCTCAGTTACCAAAAATATTAACAATAATCCTTACTGGCTATATATGTATGTATTACTTGTTAACAAACATTGGTTCGATCATTCCGTATGATATGAAATCAGATATTTATTATATATATATACAAGTATTTTTAAGCACGTTTGATTATTACATATTACAATTACATACTTGTATAAAATTGACTATATTTGAAGCACAGCGGTACAATTAAATGTATATATACGTAATAATAAGGAACTTAACAGTAGGAAGAGTGTGAAACAATTCGAGAATAACACGTCGAAAACACTTTACACGACCCGGAAATGCTTTAGATAGACGGAGCGCAGCAGCTGAGTAGTCATCCTCGTTACGAGACATGCATAGTGGTAACGTAAGGCACGCTATGTATGTATGTATATATTTTTAAATGCATCTAAAACGCCACTATGCGAAACAATTCGATAGCGTCGTTCTAACTTATCAATACGGCAACAGTTGTACAATTATTTGTTCTTTTTATTCCATTTTATATGGATAATATATGAGTATTTCTTTTTTTTTTTTGTCAATACAATGCTGCACATCATTAAATCATTGGCAAAATAATTAAAGTCTACGAATATACGTACATACAATACATATATACATATATTGAACAATGTCGACCACAAAAATGCATTTTAGGAATTGTAAAATTCGAAACTGCAAACTGTAACAGACGCTTTCGTGCGGTCAACGTTGATCTTAGTGTATATATCATGCAAAAAAATAACCAATTAACTATAGTATAACATGTAAATGTTTTGGTCATGGATTCAATGTCATATTTATAATGGGTGACCGTCACCGCACCGAATGTTTACCATGCATACATATGAAAAACGGTTAGTATATATGTATATCAGTGGCGTGCGGTAAAAGTCTCTCTCCCCCCCGTCGTACATCCTCACTTAATTTGCACGAGCAGGATACAACAGGAACAAGAGGAACAGGCTTTTCCTCCCGTATCCTACGCGCGCACATTAAACAAGGCTGTGTGACAAAAAGAGAGAAAATAATTTCACCGCATGCCACTCATATATATATTATATATACATAGTACTGTTTACCATGTACCCTTTTTTTGATCTTTTCACTTTCGGTGCCGTGAGGTAGACCCATTTATAATATATGTATATATTTCAAATTTACAAAAAAAAACAATGAGAATCTAGTACAAATGTAATATAATTAATAGTCACCTAACAAAAGATCGTGTATTAATTAACTGAGAGATCTAAAAAAACTTAATAAACTATAGAATTATGTTTCATTCGAGTCGAATATAGACTGTAAGGAGATTCTTAATTAAAAAATAAAAAGTGTACAATCAGTAGTTGCCGATAATATTTATGTATAAAAAAACAGCTTACACAACAAATACATAGTAATAATAATTATAAACGCATCCATGCGTATTACTTTCTTATACACAGATAATTTTATAATTATACAATAAAACATAAACTTATTTGCATATCATTCAATTCAACTTGGCAAGATTTGTTAGAATACATTATTTTTTTGATACTAATGAACATGATATCATTTATTCGTTATCACATGGCAAAAAATAACACAAATTGTATTTTATTTGTAAACTTCACAGTATCTGAATTTTGATAGCAAATTTAATTCAATTTGACATGGAAAAATGAAATAATTAGTGCATAGCAACTAACCGGGCATAACAACATATTTACATATGTATGATGTCGTTATGACCCAAAATGAAAAATAATTAAAAAAAAATACTAGTTTAATATTATCAAACTAATACATACATCCTATCATAAACTAATAGTGTTTAAATTTATATGTATATAAAACGTGTAAAATATAGGTGTGTATAAAAAGGAATAAATGTAAAGATGCAAAATATCATGAGTATCATGAGTAAACAAAAAAATATTCAATAAGCTGACTAGAGAGCTTTCATGTCAACATTATGGTAAATGAGTTGTGGGAAGACGTCCTTTAATTTAAATGTGAATTCGTAAGTATCAGTCTTGCCCCGTACATTACATATTTAACCTCAAAATAATATTTTAAAAACAGAAAAAAAAAATAAACTTAAGTGAAACATAATTTTTTTTTTTTGGATAATAAACAGTCCTTCAATATGAAGTTGAGACATTTTCTTTGGATCTGAAAATATAAAACAAATATATATTAAGACAAGTCGAGGTCATTTTATAATAGTTTCAATTTCAAAACTTATTAAACAATAAATAATATTTTTTTAACATAATGTAATTATTATTCTGTTAGTGATTTTAATGCATATTAACTCACTGATATGGGCCGTAAATATATACACTGTATTTAAAAACAAATCTTTTATACAAATGATGTGTTTGATGTGAGAAAAATACTCTCGCAGAAAATTCGGGCAGTCCATGGTGAGTTAAATATGCATTAAATAAATTTCAATCCTCTTACCATAAAAATATTGTCATTCAAATGACATCAGATTAGCTGGAAGCGATTTTTGGCATTGGAAAGTAGCGGTCTTCAAAACTGCTAACCACTGAATTGCTTCTTCAACAGTTTGCGCTCTACAAATCGACAACAAAAAAATAAAATTACAAACATCACAAGACGGCCGTATAGAAAAGCAAAATTAAAAAATCTCCATCAACTGACTGAAACTTATAGGCTTGGCCTAGTTTAGAATTTTTCAATAGAAAAGTATCGGATTCCTCTTTGAAAATGAGTTCCCAATCATCCAAACTTTGTATTTTGGTCGGCTGCTCTTTGAAACTATTTCTGGTGTGCGAAAAAACTCTGCAAAAAACAAAACAAAACGGTAAACCACATGCAAGCAGATGCGCCGATACACATTAACGACGTGACAAAGTACCCGTGAAAGCGTTTCGGCGAGAAGTAAACGAGAGAGTTCCTGAATATTTCGACCCAATATCGTTGCCAAGCCGATATCGACGGTTTCCTGTTATTTTTCAATATGGTCTTTCGTTTCAAAAACCCTTTAAAACCGTTTCCCCAATGGCCTGCACCAGCCATATCGCCGATACTACAACAATAACAACACAAAAATAAAATGGTAAAATGGTCCCAAGTATTATACGTATAATATACATGATGTTATGAAGCTAAGTGCAAAGCCTTAAAGGATTGACAGTTCATATCATTGAGAAATATTGTAAATAGGTTGTTGAGCTCTTTATTATCCTATTATGCTGTACATTAATTAACATTAGAATAATATAATACTACATATGATTACCAACAAAATTAAATTAACATTATAAAATAGAAAATGATTAGTAGATCAGTAGCTATTAACACTATGGTGGCCGCTGACTCATATTTGTATCATGTTGGGTGCACAACGCTTACTGACCGCTGATACATATATGATTCACGACTGCACGAATATATTTTTCAGTCTGCTGATATATATTTTTATATTTGTATACGTTTATGATGAAAACGTGATACAAAATTGTATCATCTACCACAAACGATTGACGCAAACGTGATACAAAAATATATCAGCGGACTGATACGGTTCGCGCAGTCGTAAATCATATATGTACTAGCGGCCACTAAGCGTTGTGCACCCGACATGATACAAATATGAGTCCGCGGCCACCATCGTGTTAATTAAATAGATGTAAGATGTATTGTGAATATAATTTAGTAATAATGAAAAGCATTTAAAAATCAAAAAAAATATCATTTAGAGCATTTTGAACCACACATACTCAGTACAAAGTTTTATGGTTTTTTTTAATCTCATTTTTAAAGATTTTTAGTGAAAAAAACCAAAATCTCACAGTTAATCGCTAATACTGCCCAAGTTAAAAGTTGATCAATTATAATTTTTTTTATTTTTCTAATGTTTATTCAATCAAATAAAAACAAAAACAACCATCTGTGTCAACAGAAAAAAAAATTAGAAGCGCAATAAGTCGTCAAAAATTTGTCAAATAAGAAAAAACTAATATTTTATTTATATTTAAAAAAAAAAACTAAATTTTCCTTTAAGAGGTTTCAAAAACGTGCCTGCTTTTGACCTTTCTTTTAAGATATCACTCAAGCAGATATCTTGCCAATTATCAGAATGTGTGTTAAAAACCACATTGAGGGAGCGCAAGGTTGCCCATTCAATACAAGCGACTTTAATTTTAACTTCTAATGTCAAATAAAACAAAAATTTTGTTAAGATTATTTAGTGTTTATGTTCAAATGCCGATGCTAGAGTCCTTCGTCTCACTTTCGTGGTGGTAGTTTAGAGTTTCATCTCTTTCTTTATGGTTTGAAAACATTTTTATATTTTTCTAATTATGTAGCTGTTATTTTGTAATTATTTTTATGTAGTTTCAAAATGTTCTAAATGATATGAAATATCAACCCTTTGAGGCTTCGCACAGGTTGAAGTCCACAATTTGGACTAGTTTCACGCCCCGTATATTAACACTAACCTGTTGATGGTAGAATTGAACATTTGTGAGCTGCAAATTGACTGATCGCAGATCGTGTCATCGAGAAGATTAATGCCACTTGTAAGAATCCGATTAGGATCTCCGACACTGTCTGATGATTCACCGCCTTTATTTATAATACTGAAAGTAAAGTTTCGATTACAATATGTAAACGATATTCGTATCCATCAATGCAGATCATCGAAATTGCACCACTTTTCAAATTCAATCGGCGATCAAACGCTTTCTCACATTCGTAATGTTTACTTTTTAATTCAAAGCATTCGTATGTATTGTATTTTTTTTATGAATTAAAATGAAACTGTCTATGAATAAAGGCATATCAATATAATTCTCTAGATTCAAACGGAAAGCTCTTTTTTTTTTAGATATAGTAATATTTCATTACCATTATAACCAATAAATATAATATAATATATAAATCCAAAATTTTAATGTGGTAACTCGGTTGAAACAAAAAAAAATTCACAATATTATAATTAATTGCGTTATACTGTTTATTATAACTAAAATTACTTTTGATAGAATTTAAATAAATATATGTAAATAATACAAACCAATCTTCGCGAGAACCCAATGAATCAGGGTAGTATTTTAAATATTGCAATAAATAAACGGGATTGAATATTAAAATGATAATTATTCGCGAATATATTGAATAATACGTGGTTCAATTGTAATTTTTTTTTAATCTAAATTTTCTACTAGAGTTTTGCCTTAGTTAGATTTGAAAAATTATGAAAATAGGAACAAAACTGCATTAATTATACAATTAAACTAAATCACAGATGCACAGAGCATATTAACCCTTTGGTTGCTACGATGTTTTTCAAAATCCTAGCGAGAAATGCTAACATTTATAATATTTTTGAAGAAAAATATTAAGTATTGTTACTATTGTTACACTTCCACTAGGGATTGACAGTTTATGATTTTGCTATCGTAAAAATTTGATGTGCATTTTAGTTCGCATTTAATTGCACGACGGCTCATGACCTCTATAATAGAAAACGATTTTCTATTATTTTTGTTGTACTATTCCATATTCCATATTATTATAGATACAAAATAATGGAATTAGAAAACCACCCGAGCGCAAACTGAAAGTTTGCGTTTATATAAATATATATATGTACGTATATATAGATATATATCATATATATAAAATTTTTCATAAAAATGATGCACTTGCTCACAAGTATGTATTCAAATACGACCACTATGACATCAACAACGATATTTGTTAACAATTCTCGCCGTTTTCATAAACAACGATATATCAAAGTTCTTTAGCATTCAAAGGGTTAAAAAAAATCATTAAAATGTAATGCAATTTGAATGACGTACTCACTAATGTGCAAAATTGGGTAAGGAGAGGAAACGAGATGCAACTGTCATGCAAATGAGGGCGAAAACACACTGAGTGGTATGGGACGTAATATCCCTGGCTCGTAAACAGTGGGTGTTATGGTGCGTACGCACCAAGCCAACGAACGGCCCACAGGCCAACTTTTAAAACCAGTAGCGTACAAAATATCGAAATAAAAATTAAATTTAAAAATTGAAATCAAATATCAAAATTAAAAATATTATTATTATTTTAAAATTAAATTCAAATAACAAAATAAAATTATAATCAATATATTAAATTTAAAATAAAATATTGAAAGATAAAACAGAACATGTCCAATTTAAATAAATTTTCGAGATTGACCTAAAATTAGATCATCAACAATCACATACAGGTAATCCTCGACTTTTGTTTGTCGAAGATGTTTTGACTTACGTAGATACGCACTAAGATCGAAAAAAAAATCAAAGAATTATTATTTTTACTTCCCCGTAATGCGCAGTTACTGAGAATATATCATGTGTTAGTATGGGTGACCGAGTGATGGTCCCAACCCGACACGTTGTCGCTTTATCAAACGAAATTTTTTTAGTCTTCAATTGTTTCTCTCGTCGAAATAAATCAATTAATTAAATCATTTCAGAGGTAAATTTTATCGGATAATGTCTTCAATTGTTTCTCTCGTCGAAATAAATCAAATAATTAAATCCATCTCAGAGATAAAATTTATCGGATAATGTGTGATTATTAATTTTATTTCGACGAAAGAAAAAAAAAACCCTTTGACAAATCACCGACATTTTTTTTGTTAAATATTTCATCGACGGCGAAACACATTAGTGTATCGTGACGACTTATAAGAAACAATAACAAGGTTTTTTTCACTCGTAATTATAATATTTCTCTGGTTGTAATGCGTGTCGTCGTAATTCAAAACATTGTTGTAATTCAAAACATCAACGATGATCTAATTTTAGCTCAATCTCGCTCGTTAGCTTAATTTTGAAATTTAATTTCAATTTTTTTATTTAATTTTTATTTCAATATTTTGTACGTTACTGGTTTTAAAAGTTGGCCCAAAATCGTCGTTGGTTTGGTGCGTACGGACCATTACCCAAACCGAATTCGGGTGTAGTTGCACGTGCAGAATGCATATGTTTGGGAGGTCATACGTGTATGCATATCCATATGCGCCCGAAAAGTTTCTCCTATATTTCTTCAAGTATGGGAATCGCCGTTATCGATCACTGTCAAGCGAGGATAAAATATCACCGAAAACACTCCAGGGGGTGATGTTTGCACCAATGTATATGGGTTAGGGGTGCTGCGTTTTTTTCGCATGTTTAACACTTTCAATTCTGAGCTAGAATCCATGCTATGCTGATATTTTATAAAATAGCTCTGTCTCACAAATGTTTTGACAGTGTGGAGGTTCTTGGAAGGGGCGTCTACCTGCATCTTGCGTAAAGCACGCTATGCAGTACCTATATTTATTCATTATTTTCGTAATTTTTTGTTCGTAGAAATAGCAAATAATATTACGATATTTAAAAATAATAAAACACTTTAATTTATTTTCTAACAAATATATTTAAATAAAAATTGCATAAAATGATGATAAAAAACTTATTTTTAATAAAAATTTTCGTCGTGATAAGATTTAAAGCACGGGTATAGACACAAACCCTTTGCACATTTCATACAATAAAAGAAAGTGGATGTTCTCTCCTTTCGTTCCCTCCAGCAATAGTGGCACCGTCTTCTTTTCGTTTTTCCCCACTGGTCTTTGTCACAAAAACTGGGAAGATGCAGGCGATGAAGATTTTGTTTTGGGGGAGGCGCTATTATTTGCAGCCTAAAATCGTACAAATACATTTTCTTGGTATTGTGCGTAATATACATGTAATAAGAATTTAATAACATTGTCTGAAATAGATGTATGCCCAATTTTTTGTACCATCTTAGAGTTTTTCTCCTACATGGGTAGTAGGCTAGCATCTGATCGTGGTAATCTACTCCCCCCATAAATTTGTTATATTGAATTATCATATTCGGTTTTTCTACAACATTGCCTCGGCGATTGGACACCCCATTAAATTCCTAGGAAATCGTCAAAATCTCTCGACGATCTTTCCATTCGGTATTGCATATTCCTTCTGGAGTATATTGCATCACGGATTCATTTTTTTTAAATTTTTTATTTAGAACCGCTATCGGATTATATTTCCGATTCGCCCTCAGTGTTCCAGTAACATAGGTTTTTTGTTTTAACAATGATTCCGTCAATGGAATACTGTTGTAATAGTTGTCCATAAACAGTGAATGGCCTTGTCCAGCTTTTTCCTCCATCAGTGTGGTCTTTGCCACCCAATTCTGTATCAGTAGAACCACCATATACAATAATTTTTAATGCTAGACCATTAGATTGTCCCAACATATATAATTTAATTCCATATTTCGCCTTTTTCCCTTTCATGTATTGACGAATGAGAAGTCTACCCCTCCACAAAACTAATGACTCATCAATCGTCAATTCTCTACTGGGAGCATATATTTCCGTCATTTTGGAATTAAAAAATTGTATAAGTGGCTTTATTTTACCCATGCTAGTATCGTCTTCTTCATTATTATTAAAATGCAAAGCCCTCTGAATCAAAAAAAAATCTATCACGAGACATAAATTGGGAGAATGTGGTGAGATTGAATAAATAATGTTTTTTCCAATAATCACTTTGACGATTCAATCGTATGGTCCCCATGTGCAGCAAAAGTCCTAGCCAAATTTTAAATTCGTCGACTGTTATATCTAGAGGTAGGATAGTCACAGTGCTATCCATTGTTCGGCAAACCTTTAACAATGCATTTACAACCTTTGAACAATACACGGCCCCCTCAGGCTCCGGTGACTAGTTATATCTTTCCAGGGTGCTATACGGCTATGCTCACGACTCACCATTATCGTGTAAGCACGTAAATCGAAAAAAAAATTGCATTTTTACATATAAAGTGATAGCATCATATTTGGTTCTTTCTTTATATATCTCATAGTTCTTTATCAACGCTAAATAAAATAAAATTATATCGCGCGCTCATATTACCATTATTAACCTATGCTTCACCTGTGTGGAATACACCCATATATACTAACCTGAAAACACTGCATGCCATATATAATATTCCGTTTGTTACAGACATTACTAACAAACTAACCAGTAGATTCTATGACAGAATCACTAATAACCATACTAACACACTTGTGAAGAGTCTCGGTGATTACAACAAAATGTCTATACCCTTCAGGTATAACACACAGATTACCTAAACACAATCTGCTTTAGGTCTTCGACTTTAGAGAGTCTTTAATTAATATTATGTATTAGATGTATTTATGAACATTTATAAGGATTGTAAATAGGTTTTTGAGCTCTTTTTCCTATTATGCTTTAGATTAACATTAGAATAATATAATACTGTGATTACTAACCAAATTAAATAAGATGTATTGTGAACATAATTTCGTAATAATAAAAAGCATTTAAAAATCAAAAAAAAAAAATATTTGGATCACCCATTAGACATTTTAGTATATTCACTTACATTTACTAAGCTTATATACAATTAATTTAAATTTTAAAATAGAGACCTTTAGGCGAATAAATTGAATGCTTCTTGCGTTACTACAGCAAGTGCGGTTTTTTTTTTTTTGAACCTTTCTTTTGGAAAGGGACAAAGCGCGATCGTCGAGTCTACGGAAATTTTCTGAACACGACAGGCGCGTCGTGAGCACCCAACGGGTTAAAAGGGTAATTGGATTATTACGCACATTGCGATCGCCCAAAAGACAATTTTCTTATTTGGCACTCGAGTTCTCGTTAGTATGACTTTTCGGCTGCCAGATGTTCCGATACAGAGATTTTAGTGACCTCTGGGGTGAGCGCTTTGTGGACAATAATCACCGAACCGTTTAAAAGTACCTAAAAAAAAAAACATGTACCACGTACCACTCATGTACCACGTGGCACGTGGTTTTTTTAGATACTTTTAAACATGCACATATTCATGGAACGCCCCGCCCCAAAATGACCCTCTGGGGTGTTTTCGGTAAAATTATAGCCTTGTATTTATCCTTGCTTGACAGTGATCGACAGCGGTGTATCCCATATTTGAATAAATGTAGGAGACCACCCATAGCGGGGAGCCCTGCACACGACGTGCGGTTCATCGCTGTGTGTTTTCGCCCTCACAGATCAGAATATATGTAAATATGCACATACTATAATAACCATAACACATGCACTGTTGTACAAAATGATAAATTCTAACCGATATATGCATGTATGTAATTCACTAATAACATTGCATTTATACAAAATTAATGTATGTATGTACTGTAACGAAACGCCTCGCGAACGAAAATAAAGATGGAGTCAAATCATGACTAACACTACGACTACACGAATATAAAACACGTTAAAAAAATAAATCATATATGTACATATGTACGTACATGCCGACACAACATAACATTACAAATATGGCAGACAAGAAAAACATGCTAGCTTTAATTATCTCGACGCAAGTTCTCCTAATGATAAACTTTCAAACGTAAAATCGATCGATTGCAAAGCACGAGTACACATGCAGAGATATAAACAAACAAAAAATGCAAACACGGTGGAGTGCCTGTGCGAACGTTTTACTACCGTGGTGATTAAAAGCGACAGGAGAAAAAACAAAATCAAGATATGCACAAACCAACTAACTATCGAGACACAAAAGTAATAGTACATATGTTCAAGACGAGCGAATTGGTTTTTCGTTAGCTCGAAAAGCCTAAGCGTTAAAACTGATGTCAATTGGGGTGCATCAAAACTCACCCTACGATGCAGGTCACCTTGTGAAAGTTTCGCGGTAAGCTTGAACTACGAAATCTGTCACCAAAAATAACGTGATCAATGAGCATGGTAAAACAACATTCGACCCACTCCATTTAGACCCACTGACTTTCGAAACAGTAAAAGGAAAAGTGATATGGACGAATTCATGCTGTAACCTATACCGGTACATATGTAAGCATTGTACGCAAATAGCAAAATTTACCGGTAATTACCGTAACCTATTTTATCGCGAATTAACGACATAGCCAGCAGCATAGCTCGGTCGTTAAGCTTCTGCTTAGCGTCGAGAGGCGCCGGGTTAGATCCCATGAGCTGACCTCGATTGAAAAGTATTTTTCTGAGTACATCTGTAGTGCTGCTGGTCAGACTTGGATATTTGTGACTCCAGGTCGATCGTTTCCTATCAGAGTTTGCCAATTTTCTCTGATTTCATTGTTGAAACGGTTCCCGGGAAAAGAAAATTGGCTAAAAATCCTTCCTACCTACTATGTCACCACTATTTGATTAATGTACAATTCATAGATGTCTCGTTAATTTGCGAGTTTTTCAGTGTCTCGTAATTCGACGACTTGTAATAAAAATGCTGCATTGTAATTGGCCAGGAAGGCGCATTGGGGTTTACCTGTAAGGCCTTCCCGGTATATATGTAAAAAATAATATGCCAAAATTTTGAAATTTACCGATGGCAAAATTTTAGCGATTTACCGGTATACCAATCCCTAATCAGGAAAGCGATGCTGCCAGTCGTATTTATCGACAGATGTCTCTATGATGCTTTGTTAAAATTATTCTAAAAATTGTATATCGATGTTTGTAATTGGCCAGGAACGAAAATTAGGGTTTACTTTCTAGGCCTTCCTGGTATATACATATATATAAGTAAGTAAAAATAAAAATTTAAAACACGTGTCTTCAGTTAGTTTTGAGAAGAAATAAAAAAAAAATACTCCACTACATATGCATCGACCTAATATTTTCTTTTGAAACAACTTACGAATAAACAAATATCTGATGAATGCTTTACCACTTCAAAGGTAAATAAATAAAAAAATGTCTCATCCGTTTTTGGCCTTCTTACATCATTGATGATGCGCTGACAGTCATTTTATCGTAATGGTAAAGAAATATACAAGATTTTGAGGGCATCATAACATGTCGCAGAAATTAGCAAGTAACTTTTGGTGCTACTTTAGTATGCCTTCACATATCTACTTTAGTATGCGATCTACCTTCACGTTTTTACTTTAATATGCGGTCTCACTGTCTCAGTTCTCGCGTGTGACACTGAGACTGAATAACACCGACCCTAACAACATAATCTTAAATGAATAGCCCCAACACTAACTTAACCTAACCTAACCTGACCCTTAAATAAATAGGTGTTGGCTGCTAAGATATGTTTTTTAACACCTATTTATTTAACGGTTAGGTTAGGTTAAGTTAGGGTTGGCATTATTTATTTAAGATTAGGTTGCTAGGGTCGGTATTTTCTTCTCTGCTAACGATATTTTGATTGAAATGCTTCGACAACATTATGGGGCGGCAGGAAAAAACAAAAATTTTAATAAACAGGTCGTTGCTACGATACAAATAAAATAAAATAGTCGTCTGCGAATCAAAGGTAGATCGCATATTAAAGTAGCACCACAATTTTAATGTTCAAAATTATTTTCAACTAAAGAGTAAACAAAAAGCAAAATTTTCAACATAAAAGTAATAAAAACTTGTTTGTATTAAAAATATACATATACATATATTAAACTGGTAAGGGTTAACAGCGTGAAAGTCCGTCGAAGAGTGTCAAGTGTAATTATATTCTGTTTAAAAACAAGCAAAACGATTCAGCAAAGAAAGTTTGTTGCGGAGCCATTGATTAAGTGATTATTATTATCTCTTATTGTTTTGTGCATTGAAAAAAAAAGCCATTGAATATTGTCATCCTGCTCTTATCATTATAAATGATACAACATATGAATAGAAAAAGTGAACTTTGCGGTGACGAAACTTTGTAGTTTGAATGCGACAGTTAAAATTAATCAAAATGGTTATAACAATGAAGGAGATTTAGCCTAGCGTAACTCTTTCCATTTCAAATGTCTAAAGATCTGTGATTTTCGAATACATTATTTGAAGCATAAGTTCTAGCTCGTATACATACGTTTCAATGCATCAATTAGTTTCACGATTCGTATCAAAGATTTTCAACGTAGTGGATGTGTATTATTTAAAGGGCATAGAAGTCAACAGATAAAGCGGAGGGGGGGGGGGGGGGGTCAATGAGACAATTGTATGAACATAACATAACGATAAATATGAATTATATATACATATATCCTGTTATGAATGCGAATTAACCACTGTGTATTTTTTTTTAAATACTAAAAGTAAAATGCATGCTGTTAAATGGGGATATCTTAAACGGAAACACGCAACCGCCAACACAGCTGTCCGAGACTATCGAAATGATATGACTTAGGAGTAGCAATTTTAACACATCCATTTATATGTATATATCGAAATAGATTTTCGCTTGTGAATAATTTGTAGTATTTGAAGAAGATTTGATATATAATTTAGATTCTCCGAGTTGTGTTTTCAAATAATGAGAATCTGTTAAATTTTTGATTGAAGATTCTTTGTCGAGGAAATGACATACCATCTACTTTTTATATGAACATAGATGAATTATATGTTGCGGTCCAAGTGTACATTTCGTACATACACTAACCAATCAGGCCAGTTTTAGTGCACCAAAAGAAAAAATTGACAAACGAACTATGTATGTATGTAGTTTGTTCGTGCACATCACTTGGTACTTACTTGGCTATGTCCTGGTGATATTTGACTCTCTATGATATTGTAACATATCGTTGCCTGAACTGGTGAAGCCATTTAAAAAAAAATTATAACCATAAGTGTAAAAAAAGTTGAAAAAGTTCGATAAAAGTGATACAAAACAAAAGTCAACCATTAAGGGATTCAATTATCTCTATCAAAAAATATACTTTTGAATTTATGACGTTTACAAATTAGAGGGATGCGGTGCATCCGCTCTAAAATCGCCAGACAAATTGAACGACAGATTAACGGACAGCTGCTTTAAATGCAATTCTCGTCTTCTCGAATGATAGATTGCACATCAGATGACGGATAGCCTTTCGATGTGCACAGATGCAATTATTAAAATGGTAATTATTAAAATTGAGTTGGATCTTTCAGGCGAGTTTAATAAGGCAAGATTCGATAAGTTCCGAATCTTGCCTTATTGAACTTAAGGAAAGATCCAACTCAATTTTAATAATTGCATCTGTGCACATCGAAAGGTTACTCGTCATCTGATGTGCTATCTATCATTCGAGAAAACGAGAATTACGTTTAAAGCTGCCGTTCTGTTAATCTGGCGATTTTAGAGCGGATGCACCAAACCCAATTAGAGACTTACGTTAAATGTACATTCTATCGCATTCACCTCCCACTCGACCCGCATTGACCAATTACATTTCGTTTCAGTTTCGCATTGAATTTTGATCTTTGGTATTTTGAAATATTTACATTAATAAAATTTTAATATAAAATACGTAAGTTGTTGATATTATTAATTTATTTATGGAATACGTATATATTTTATATTGATGGAAATTTGTATTTTTTAGACGATAAAAGTAATTGTCAACGTCATGTTATGGACTGCAAAATTTACAGTAATATTATTAAAGACCTTGCATTGAATTATATTGTAATAATATTATATAGTTGAATAAAAAATAATTAAATAAAAATAGAGAATTAATTTTACGTCCTTACAATGTTACAATACATTGCACGAATGCGACAGCATGCTTGGTTCTTGTAAGTCTCACGCTCATCGGAACGACTATACATAGTTATGTAATGTACGAAAAATTATATCAGCTAAATTTGAGTCATTATGTGGGTCGAATATAAAGTGCACTATATGTATGTTTTCCATTATCAATTCTACTCGTGATATCATTTTCGAGGTCTTCCTGTGCAGTTCTTATCACCAATGATGATAGCCCAGTTGTAATGTCATAAAATCTCCTAAATCCTTTGTGCAAATTGGCAATCGATCCAAACCATTTTGCAAAAAGGACAATACGAATTCGATGCGTTATGCAATCGATGTAAACGAAACAATAATTATAATAAACATTTGCAGAACTTATGCTTCAACAATATTGTAATTTCTAGCGGTATATATTTAAAATCTTCAATCTCATTATTTCATATTAATCAAATACACATACTAAATAACACTTTAAAACTACCTATGTTGAAACCATATAAAAAATGTTCCGTCTAAAATCAAGCCGCAGATTGAAGAATGGAAAGAATCAGTGGTTACGATGGTGTACAAAAAGTAAACAAAAAATAATAAACGGAACACAAAAACAACACAAGTATAACAACGTAAACATTTTAACAAACAAATACAAATATATGTACGATATAAAGTGGCGTGAAATTCTTACCTATTGCCAAGCGATTGGCAACGGCGATGACCCATCAGCTTGGCCTGCAACGAGATGGCCGATATTTTAAACGAACCGGTGATGCTTCGGTGCGACGGTGACACGCCGCTGGACCGTCCAGGTTTCTCGACCGAGTCCTTCGAGCTGCTGGGACTGTTGGCGTTCGACGGCGGCTCCAATTTCAAAGATATCCTGGAACACGGCACCAATTTTATTGAAGAAATATCAAAATCCAACATGTATCTGGAGTCGAATTCACGAATACGATGGTGTACAAAAATTACAAAATAAAGCCATGAGAGGTATTTTGAATGTGGGTAGATTAAAAAGTATTAAAAGTATGTCGGATGAATCGGGATGGATGAGTCGGTTTAAATCTTAGTACATTGTCTTTTGTTTATAAGTTAGATTGTAAGTATTTTAAGGATTATACAATAAGAAATAGATATATACACAGTTATTATACTAGAAATAATAACAATTTAGTTGTAGGTAGAGTAAGAAAAAAAGAAGACAGCTGGTGGTGTTTATCACAGGGGTGTGCTCGTGTGCAATGCCCTCCCTGAGTGCGTCAGGTCTTCTAAGTGCCGGGCCGCACCGTGCAACTTTGTCGGCCGACTTGTTGCGCGACACGAAAAAATGTATGGAAATGTGTGCGACAAACAAGTTGACGAGTGTGGCATGTCCCATCTACCTGCATGCATTGGTCTGGTCGCCCTCAACCAAGTTGTTCGAGAGTTGAGCGGTGCGGCCCGTCCCTAAGACAGTGGATGCATTCTTGCGAGGTGCCAGGAGACACCTTTGTGAAGGACAGTGCATATAAATTTATAAATTAATTAATCGCTTACTATGCAATATTACTGTAATGTGAGAGCATGAGAGAGAGAGTATCCACTGTCTAAGTGGATTCGTGGGTGAACACTAGAGACCCCCGGACTCGGTAATTGCCCGAACAAAGGATACGCTGGAGTTCTCATTAGCCCGGGCGAGTGCTACGTGCCTAGACAATAGACACACAAACGGATCGGGGATGCTATGCTGGGCAACTCGTCCTTTATAAGGAGGTACACACGGTAGATCAAGTATCTGGTGTGGACCTCCTGAATCGTTGGGTTCGGTGATTGTTCCGCAAAAAGCAATCTCGAGCAAGTCACTAAAATCTCGATCACGGAACATCTGACACCCAAAATCTCCATCAATCGAAAACTGGCCACGCGAAATTTTGTACTAACGAGGGCTCAAGTGCTAGATGTTCCGTGATCGAGATTTTAGTGACTTGTGCGAGATCGCTTTTTGCGGAATAATCCGAGCCGTTGAATAAATGCTGTGAAGCGACTTTGGTCTTTCATTGGGATCCTGAACCCACCCCTACGCAACACTACGATTGTTCAAAAGAAACTTTGGAATGTGACTTAACCCTTTGAGTGCTGACGTCTATTCTGTTGAAAGCCCGCCACGCTGAAAATTTCGCCAACATTTCCAACTAGAATTATTTAGAAATCCAATTTAAAGCAGGTTTAAAAATTGTAGCCAATCCAAAAAAACCCTAGATCACTACCCTATATTACCCGGATTTCAAGTGTTTAGACTCTCTAATATATCTTATATAAAATAAACAAAAGAAGCCTATTAATGAATGTATTTTTCCAAAACTAGTTCCATCTTCTTCATTGTTGTTAAAATGTAATGCTCACAATCTAAATGCCAAGGCACAATCTAAAATACTCAGCAGCTAGAGATTTCCATTGGGAAATTCTGCTATGGTTATAAATTCAGAAATTCCATGTGTAAACCTGTCTTCATAAATATTGACAAGGGATTACACGACCCATGTTCAATGCATTTTTTTTTCAATGCTACCTGGAAAGGTTAAGGGGGTGGTATTCATGTTTATTTTTTACATACTCAAAAAACAACGCCTATCGGCGTATTTCAGGCTAATGGAATTGTTGGCAAGACGCCGATCGGCGTTGGTCAGCATTCAAGGGGTTGAGATCAAATGGATAGAAAGGACTCTTGTAGGCAATCTACCGACAACAACTTACTTATATTGATCGTCTTCATGGAATTTTTGCAGCTCTTCGATGTAACGCAAGCTCCTGAGATAGTCTTGCACGGCGAGCTCCGGCTTGAGAACAAAATAGTTGCTCTTTTTAAAGTACGTGATGCAAGTGAGGATAGCGTCCATTTTAGGATTGGGTGGTTCCAATTCGCTATTCGCCATATCCAGATACACCAAATCGGTCAGGAACACTCCTGAAAATCAAACCGAGTCAGTGACCAACTGAAAACGCACTTTCAGGACAATATTCAGAATATGAACGGTGTTTTCGTACCGATGTAGGGAATGCACGGCAGTTCAGCATTGGAGATGAAATCTCTCAGATTGCACCAGTTGTTTGTGGTGCTGAACAGCTCCTGTAAGCGATCTAGAATTTGCCGTTCCTTCTTCGGCACGTGCGCCCAAGTAGACGTCAATCTAGACGAAAGGTCAAACATCGGGTTCAATAACTATGGCAAAGACACGTGTACGGTTGGAATGAAAGTGTTAATAGGTACCTGTAAATGCTGGCACTGTGTAGCCCGGACACGACGGCAAACAGAGAATGAATGTTCTTCATTTCGAGTAGCTTTTGGGCCACCTTTATGAAGTGGGATAATATCTCAGACCGCCGTTTGGCCGTTGAACCGGTTAAAATTTCCTCCACGGTCCAAAAGCTCACCTGATATGATAGAGAATGCAATGTCACATACAAGTTACTGAATGTTCATAAATATAAACTTCGTCGATACGTTTAGGTATTTATTTCGAAATTTCAAAGAACACACATATTGCTTTTAAAGTTCAAATGTATAATTTGGATCGCTTGACTGATGACGGTTGGAATTTTTGAAAAGTAAAACTTCTTTCCATTATAAATATTCTCGCATGATTTGACTGCTAACAAAGCAACCATCAATTTTTTTCGGAAATTAGAGAAAGTCCATATATCACAGAGAAATTATATTTCAAGTGCTAGGATTGTAAATAGGTTTTTGAGCTCTTTTTCCTATTATGCTGTAGATTAACATTAGAATAATATAATATTATGATTACTAACCAAATTAAATTAAATTGTAAAATAGAAAATGATCAGTGGATCAGTAGCTATTAAAATAGATATAAGAAGTATTGTGAACATAATTTCGTAATAATAAAAAGCATTTAAAAATCAAAAAAAAAATATATATTTCAAGTGAAAATATATTTTCAATGACGTTTCAGTGAAATAATAACCAGATACATTTTAAGGGTTGGTTTTATTAATTTAAGATTAGATTGTTAGGGTGGGTATTATTTAAGGGCTAGGATAGGTTAGGTTAAGTAAGGGTTGGCCCTATTTATTGGGTTAGGTTAACACTATGGTGGCCGCTGACTCATATTTGTATCATGTTGGGTGCACAACGCTTCCTGGCCGCTGATACATATATGATTCACGACTGCGCGAATATTTTTTACGTGCAGAATATATTTTTCAGTCCGCTGATATATATTTGTTTATGACGAAAACGTGATACAAAATTGTATCATCGGCCACAAACGATTGACGCAAACGTGATACAAAAATATATCAGCCGACTGATACATATGTACATATGTATGTATGTACCAGCGGCCACTAAGCGTCGTGCACCCAACATGATACAAATATGAGTCAGCGGCCGCCATTGTGTTAAGATTGGGTTTTTAGGGTTAAATTTATGGGAGTTAAACGTTGTAAATTCATTGTTTGATACATTTTCACTTGAAATATACTTTCACTGTAACACAAACATATACAAAAATTATATACTATTACCGAATACAAAAAATCTAAGCCGATCTCAGTGTTGGTTAAATTTTGCACATTTTCACTAGAATGTATCGTTTGGTATTAACTTATTGAAATAACACACAATGTTTACAATACGCATACTTTGATTAAAAGTAGCGACAATTCATCAACTCGAATTACTTCAGAAAGGGTAAAAAAAAGTATTAAAACGATCGGATAAGAGGCAAACTTTTTCCCGAATTGTAATCGTAAGTGAAACGTAAAGGAAGTATGTAAAAAATGATAAACAACAATATAGAGTGAGCCGGTGTAATAGCTTTACACACTCCAGATTACTTTGATAAAAAATTCATTCGGGATGATGCATAGTGTTGTGCAATACACCGGTGCAAGCACACACACACAAAGAACAAGTGCATACATTGTATGCATTAGGTACATGATTAACATTAGTCATATTTGAAGTGTTGTAGAGTGGCTATTGATTAACGTATCCAGTTTAAATAAACAAAATTCGGGACGCCCGATAAATATCTTGCCGGTGAAAAATCATAAATATACAAATGTATACACGAACGGTGATTAATCTACAAAGCTTTGGTTAACATTGACAGATAACTGAAATGCATATGTATTCGTTGGATTAGAATAACATTGGATAAATATGGCATTGAAAAGACATAAAAATTCAATCAGTATCAATGTAAGCATATAAATACCAGTATGCATGCGTAATATGTAAGAAAGCTTGCTTGTTTATATTAGAACTGTTCATTATACATATTGAGTAATATAGTGAAGCCGTATAATTGCAAAAAATGACAATGAGTTTGTCGCATACGTTTCATAACTTCTGATGAATCCTTGTGATTGTTTTCTTCGAGAACGTATTATATTTTGATAGTGTGGTAGATATTGACTGTCGAGACTATATTTATATCAACTCATTATGAACAGCTGGAATATTCCAAAAATTCTCAATGTATATATTTTTCGCAAAGTAACTGTAAAAAATAGTAGGTTTTGCAAATTAAACCTTTCTATCAATTGAATTGAAAATTTGAACACAGCTTCTTAACAGTTTCTTCGACCGTATAAATGTTCAGATCATTATTTCTCAAGTAGAAATGATTGCCGTATTCAATTTTGTATAAAATGTATATACATTTCAATACAATTTCACGAAATAAGCGATATCTACATATTGTGTAATTCATTTGAATTTGATAAGCTGGAAAAAACCAGTGAATTTCGATAGCTGAGGATTTGAAATCTTCTCTGAATATTATAGATAAATTCATATATTTTTTTAAATTAGTTTTTTGGATAAAGCTATGCTGGTATGAATGAAAGTTTGAAACTAAATAATTTTTTTTTCGTATGAAATTTGGAGGATTTAAAAACACACGCTGTATTGACGGTCTTTGAATGAAGTTTTATAAAAAAAACACAGAGTATATATTTACAGTCCATAACGAGTTAATTTAGTCGGAGATGGAATTTTCAATTCAATATTTCAGATTGAAGTAAAATGGATGAAGAATCAATTTACAAGGACGGATCCAGAAATTTCTTTGCCGTTTGAAAATTATATATTGATTTAAAATACACTGTTTCAATAGAAAATACTCAATATAAAATAGTATTAACAGTGGGAATAAACCCAAGTGAAAATACATACTTTTGACTTTTGATTTGAACTGGATGACTACTTAGAGAGTTTTGAAAGCTGAAAAGTACTACAAATGAAAGATAAAATACCCGACTATATATTCCAATATTCATTTTGAACAGGAAATTGACAGATTTTGAGACATCGACCGAACAAAACCAAGATATAGAAAAATCGCACGATTTAAAAAACACACATCTCCGAATCTCGAGCCAATCGACATTTTTTATTACCAGATTCGTGTTTACTGGGCATAGATCTATAAGAAAAGTCATATCTCGTCTCTTTTTTTTTGTCGCTGCGTACAAAATGGTTGTCCTTTTGTTACCTACAGCTAGTGATTCCCAAATTCTAGAAAATAAGAGCGACAAGGACGGAGACGGAGACGGATTCTCAATAGTATTAAAAAAGTGTATCGGTACATTGTTTTTAATATTAATTTTTATTTTTATATTTCCATTGTTTATTGGATATTAATTGCATTTCTTTTTTATCGCCCCACCTAGAAAAAATCTTGGATCCGTCCTTGGCAGTTTATGCAATCGCTAAAAACATATATAAGTAGACTAATATATTATCAATCGCATTGAATTAATTTGGTCCTGAACAAAATAAAAATGTCACATTTTAAAACCAAGTTCAAAAGCATTATATGGCAAATACTAAATTTGTTACTAATTTTCTACAATCAAAGTTCATCACAACCATTACCAGACAGAACAAAGGACGGCAAAAATTTTCGCTTTTTCATAAAATTTAAATGAAACCTCCATAATAATTTAGCAGAAGCTATGAAATTGAAAATATATATATGTATAATAAAGCACTTAATATCGAGTGAACTACTTTATACTTAATATCTTCCGATTTTAATAATACGCAGTATACCTAACTAACTAAAGGCTAACGAAACAGATAAATTAAAAGTCTCAAAGAACATATGAGCCGTTATACATATTTGAAAGTGATTTCTAAAATTACGATTTCTGTTTGGCTTAATTCACAAATGGTTATCACTTATTTTAATTCGATATGTCCAGAATCTCGGAAAAGTAGAATAAACGTACATATTACAGGCCGGCATTATTTATAAATATTGTAAATTGCAAAACATTATATGCAATATTTCACGAGATATTTCTCGAAATGGAGAAAAGTGAACTTATACCATTTTCAAAAGTAGAATTTAAGAAAATTAACACGTTATTGAAAAATTTACCAACTAATTTTCAATAATTAGTCAAATTTTCTTAAAAAAACATTTCAAATCGTTCTAAATATTTGCAGATATTATATCTAAATGTAAAATTTGCAAATGATTTTATCAAAATACATTCAGAATGGGGGAAAAACTCTCCATAATCGACAGATTATGGTTAATGATTCATAATGATTCATATTGACGGAGATAAATATGAGCTTGTTGTTTTAAATTTACTTCACATACGTATAACAACTTTTATAAAAACGATATTCATATTATATACATGCATGATAAAAGATTTCAATTATTGATTTTACGCAATTGCTACATATTATATTATGCACACACACACACACATGAAAAATTATTTATAACAGAAAGAAATTTATTATATAATAAACGCGAATTGCAGTAATGTAGCACATACATAAAAATATACATATATAATCAATGCAGTTTAGCTTAATGGAACCCAATCACATAAATAACATATAAAAATCTGCAACTTTTTATTTTTGTACAAAAAAATCCAATTAGTCATATGGGAGTTGGCTCAATCAAGTGGATGAAATTTCTTTGATATTAGATAAAAAGAAGCAAAAAGGCTAAGAGTTTTGAATCCGACGCCGCAAATTTCTGAACCGGCACGTAGCGATAACGCAAAATATATTCCAGGATATAAATAATCGCGCATAATAGCAATAGATAAACGCAAAAACACACATAAATAAATAAATAAATGAATAAACAGTACTTGATTGAAACGCTTGGTGAAGTTGACTACGTTCGGCGCTATGATGGACTTGTTCTTCTTCGTCCAAGCGCACGAACTGAGCTCCTCCGGCTGGATGCTGCAGAACACCGGAAAGTCGAGCAGGGTGATCTGCGAGGCGAGCACTTCCGGAGACACTTGCACCGCGAACTGGATCGAATCGTCGTCCCAAGACTCCATTTTAGCGTTCGCCGGCAGACTGTTCGTTTTGCCGATGCTGTAGGCGCAGTTCTCGATGCCGTTGAAAGCGGTCGCGTAGATGTTGAAGCTGAAAAAAGTCAATAACGATAAGCAAACGTGTCCAACACCGAGTGTCAGCCCGGGAGGAAGTGCACCGACAGAATGAGAACCCCCCCATCGATCGAATTGCTCATCAACGGCGAATCAATGGTGGAGTCTCTTCTCTTTATCTTGAGATTATAGTGTTTACGATTAATTATCGACATAAAAAAAGAGACCTGTCCCTGTTTTAAGGGGACACAAGTGTGTGTAATTAATTTGACGGTCGATTTCATAAGACACTTTGTAAACAGTCGACGCATAAATATCCCATGAATCGATTCGGCTTTAGAAAGAGTTCGTTTGTTGAAAAAATATACAATTGTGACAAGTGAAATGAACGCTTCGTGTCCGCTACTTAAATGAAACATGCCGGGCAATGTCTCTCTACAAAGTAGCATAGATATCTAGCAAAAGACCAGACCGTCTTCAAGACTGAAAACGGGTAATATTATTGCGGCAAGAGTTTGGTGAAATATGCAAGTGAAAGAGATAATAGTGAGATGCTTACTCCTCGACCGGCAAAGGTAAGTCAAGTGATCCGAGAACTACAGCACACCTATATATATACCAGTGGCGGACGGTGACTTTTCAACCAGGGGATGAAAACAGTTTGTCAGTCAATCAGTTTTATATACAACGGAGCGGACAGTCTTTGACGAACTACACTTTGGCTACTCCTGGCGAACGTTTCAATTCTTTTCATAGTCGAAAATGATTGTTCAACCGACGCGCTCGTGTAAAGAATAATGCAAATTAATTGTACTAAACAAAATTTTTCTGCTAAAAATGTCTTTAAATGCGAGTCAAGTGTCAAGTGCATGCAAATCAATTCACTTTTTAATCTCATAGCATCAAAGCATTTTCCATAAGAAAGCCGAGGTGAGCCAAATAGACGATCTGGAAGATTACTTAAATATTCTTTAACTTTGCGTGACGTACAAAAGTTCCATACATTTTAAATTTTCGATGTGTCAAAAACGATAAGGTATTCTTAGTAGAAGTTAGTGTCCCATTTTATCCGACCACTGTTATACAGAAGAATACTTTTGAAAATACAATCGCTTTGTGCTTTTTTTTTCATCCGGTCGCCATTACGGCATAATTTTATTTTATTTTATTTTTATTTTATTTTATTTATTGAAAAATCAACAGACAGGATGTACATAGATATGTATAAAAAAACAAATAGTAAATAAATAATATATGAAACATCCGAGTCGAATAACAGATTTTTACAAAAATGAAAAAGATAAATATAAGGAAAACAAATTAAAAAGTAAAGAATAAAGGCATGACAAAATATGTAGAACATTGCATAATTAAACTATAGTATTAAAATATTGGGAAAAGGTTATAAAATAGAATATAAGAAGAAATTGAAATTTACAAATATAAAACAAATGAAAAAGGTAAATACAAAATAAACAAATGAAAAAGAAAAGAATGAAAGCTATAATATGATTAAATAGCACATTACATAACTAAACTAAAGTATAAAAATATTGGAAATATTGGAAAAATAGAATAGGAGCAGAAATGAATCAATCTCTTGATGTTAGACCTGAATTGATGTAGGGAAATACCAAATAGATCAATCTCATTCAGCTCTCCGTTAAACATACGATAAACGCGCTGCAGATAAGAATATTTTTGGGAATTAGTATTTAAAGGATCAAGTGAAAAGAGTGCAACGCGTCTAGAGTACCGAACTGGGATTCTGAAATTAACCTTATTCAGTAAATCAGAACAATCAAGGAAACCATTTATGAGCTTAAAGAAGAATATAGCATCAGTATGTCGTCGCCTGACAGAAAGATTGTTAAAAGAAAGGATTTTTAAAATGTCGGAAACAGTAGAATGGGTATAGGTAGGAAAAAGGTAGCGTAAGGATTTAATAAATTTAAGTCGAACTTTCTCAATACAATTAATATGGGATAAATAAAAAGGTGACCAGATAATTGAGGCAAATTCAAGGTGAGACCTTACAAAGGAAAAATAAAGTAATTTAAGTACATAAGGATCATTAAAGGGTTTTGTTGAGCGGAGTAGGAATCCAAGAGATTTAAATGCTTTGTTGGTAATAAAAGAAATATGTTCAGAGAAATCTAGTTTATTATTGAGTATTACACCAAGATCCTTAATAGAAGATGACGTGTTAAGGATTGAATGATTTAATTGATAGTGATTGGTAATAATTGACTTATTTCTAGTGAAATTTAAAATAGAGCATTTTTCTAGATTAATAAAAAGATCATTATTTAAACAATATATAGAGAATCTATCTAGATCTTCTTGTATCTTATGACAATCGTCTATGGTGTATATTGGTTTGTAAATTTTTAAATCATCAGCGTAAAGAAGTATAAAGGAATGTTTGAAGATGTATGAGATATCATTAATATAGAGTAAAAAGAATACGGGACCTAAATAATTGATGAAGACTAAACGGGAGAACATCTCAGGCTGGAAGGTAATACGGGACAAGTTTGTATGCATGAGATTTAGGGCGAAATCAGACAGCGGTGAATGTGGGACGTGGTTTTATTTAAATAGTTTTAAACATATAGAAAAAATGTGGCGTTCATGGGACGCGTACATGGGATAGTCCTTTCAAAACGATACGTTCGACTTATGTCGTTGAAATTGTATGGTAGTATTTATCCTTGCTTGATAGTGATCTATACGAAAACGACCCTTTGAACAATGTTCGGTAAAACTGTATTGCTTGACAGTGATCGCTAACAGTGTATCCCATATTCGTTATCGATCACTGTCAAGTCAAGCAAGGATATAATTTTACCGAAAATAGTCCAAAGGGTCGTTTTGGTATAGATCACAGTCAAGCAAGGATAAATACTACCATACAACTTCAACGACATATATGGTTTTGAAAGGACTATCCCATGTACGCATCCCATGAACGCCACATTTTTTCTATATGTTTAAAACTGTCTAAAAAAAAAAACCACGTTTCACATTCACCGCTGTTTGATTTCGCCCTTACTCATACAAGAGTCCTCATCAACTCAAGAGCCGTAAGGTGGACCCTTTTTCATCATAATTATTTTTAAATAACTGTTACGTACAACATTATGTTATATTTATTTTTGTATCTTGTTATTCATAGCATATTATATTTCTTGCACACGAGAATTGTACATTCTGAAAAAATTCCAATTAATGGTTGAGGGAAAAATTATAAAAATTTAGGACGTGCAACACATAAGGGAGGGGGGGGCAGAAATTTTCCTTGGGAGTCCTTGGAAATAAGGCCACCAATTTGAAATTATTCAATTTGTTTATTTTACCCTAACAACGCAGGTCGCGACGCGAAAACATTTGAAATTATTGCGTTGCAATGCTACTCATTCCCGTTTTTCCCATTTTCGTTTCGATTTTTTTACAGTAAGCTTCCCGGACATGCATACAACAAATCCTGAAAATTCCATCGTAATCGTAATTGGGTGATTTAGGAGCCTATACGAGACAGACAGACAGACAAACAGACATTCATTTTCATATACATACATATATGTACATATAAATCAAACATTTTAAAATAAAATAACAAAAAAAAAAACATTGATCATAATCTACATATTTCCAAATATTTTTGAGAAAGTGTTATCCCTTATTTTTCTAAATTTTGTTCAGATAAAGTCAATAAGCCCTCACCAGTTAAAAAATAAAATTCTTTTGCCACTTGTTGAATACATTGAAATATTTCTTATAAAATTGCATTATAATGTTATCAGTGCTATTCTAACATGATTTTTTTTATTAAATTTAAAGTTTGTGATTTGACTTCGACCATTTCATCTGACATCTTTTTATGTTTAGATTTATTTTATTTTGATACGAAAAAAAATTAAAAAACGGAGTTTGTAAGGTTTCAAAAATTTCGTTTTCAATCGTTCGATCAATTTCTCAGAACTCAAAAGTATTAAAAGTAAAACATGCATAATGCTGCCTAGAACAAAATAAATAATATGTATGTACGTAGGTATACACATACAAATGGATATTTAAAAAAAACACAGAAATCATTTATTAAAAAAATTAAATAGACGAAGGGTGCCTATCGCGCCCCTCGCTTCGAGCGCCCTTGGCACTCGCCCATTTGCCATAGCCTTGCTATGGAACTGGGTCTTGAGTTCGAGCCCTCTCGAACTGAATATTTCTGCAGTGATGCTGGTCAGACTTTAGTATGTGTGACCCAAGTCGATCTTTTCCTATCAAAGTTTATCAATTTATATGGTTTCACTGTTGAATCGGTTACTCATCAAATTGCCGAAAACCATCCTACCTATTATTAGTCACTACAATAGCACAATATATACACATAATACGGCAACAGTAAGATCAGATTACTCTATTTTGGAATAATTTCAAGTCCAACAAAAGGCGTCCGACAGGGATGCACACTGTCTCCTGATATTTTAAATATACAAACGTACATATATATGGAATCAGGGACAAGAACCGAAAACCGAATAAACCGTTATTTTTGCCAGAACGAAAACTGAAACCGAACCGATTTTTTTTTTCGGATCGGTAAAATTAAAATATAAACTTTGGGAATGATAGAATTAATGGACAAACAAACAGGAATGTATATTGAAAATATGTTTTTGAAACTTTAAAAAAAATATAATATCTATATCAAACTGTTACAACAGATAATGAAGCTAATATGATCAAATTTGTCAACTTGTTAGAAACCGAAATAGACAAAGAAAACCAGAATATTAATTAAGAAAGAGATTATGTAGAAAATATGCTATCTTCCATTGAGAAGTGTTCTTTCCCTCATCTCATCGGAATAAAATGTGTGGTACATAATTTACAATTAGCAATCAAAGATTCTATTAACGATTCCGATTTAAATACAAATATATGTAAAGCCGGCGAGTTGTCAATGAACTCACTATATATCGATATCAATGAACACATTATAGATTGGCTTTCAAAAGTGCGCGATTCAAACACCTGTGAATGGAACAGCAAGAGTAAATACACGCGTACCTGTAAAAACTAACTTTTACATAGAATAAAACAAACTACTAGATTCTTTTTAAACTGTTGTTGCACTTTTGTTCCTAAAAGCAGGGCCCAATGAAAAGTTTGTCAGGCTAGAGAAAATCTAAAATATATATTTTTACTGCATTTTAGCAACATCAGAATCCACCCTCTACTCTGCGGTGCACCAGCGGTAAGCTGCACACGCTAGGAAATATTCTCCTTTGACACTTTAATTATATATATGATCACAAAGTCGTATAAAGAGAGGTATGACAGTGTGAGTGTATTTATATTAACTTGCTAATATTTAAATACAAGAGAACCAAAAACCAGAACTGAACCGATAATTGGTTTGAACGATTTGGGTCCCTGTGTGGAATGCATAATGAGAAGAGTACTCGACGAATGGGAAGGTGGAATAACAATAGGGGGCAGAAAGATTTCTAACATTAGATTCGCAGACGACACGACCATAATGGCGAACAATGAAGATGAACTACTTTGTGGAATAGTGATAGAGGGTCGATTCCTGGTTCTAAAAATAAACAAAAACACTATTCGTTGACAAATTTGAGACTCTCATAAAGTCCAAAGCTCTAAAAGACTATGAAGAAGTCGATGAATTTATCTACCTAAGCACTTTGATCTCGATGGAAGGAGGATGCCAATTAGAAATCCGCAGAAGAGTAGGAACGGCGAAAGCAGCGATGTTCAGACTAATAAAAATATGGAAAAACCGTTCTAATACGAGAAGAACGAAAATCCGTCTGGTGCGATCTCTGGTGTTCCCCATTACATTGTATTTTGATTTTTGTATTCCCCATTACATTGTATGGAGTCGAGACATGGACCCCGAAAAAGAGAGAAAGGGACATTCTAGATGCTTCTAAAATTTGGAACTAGATGCTGCCCATACCATGGACCGCAAGATGCACAAACATCACCATTCTCAAAGAGCTGGTAGTCTAAGAAAGACTTTCCACAACATATAGGAAAAGGGTTCTTTCCTACTTTGGCCATACGGCCAGGAAAAATGTCGAGAGTCTGGAGAGGCTAGAAGTCACCGGTCGAGAGGACGGCCTCCCATAGATGGTTGGACCAGATCAAAGAACTGACGGGATCGTTCCTTAACGCTACCTTCAACTTGGCACAGAACCGGGAGGAGAATTCAAATTCCAAACATACAAAGCATGTCGAGAGCCTGGAGAGACTAGTAATCAGCGTTCGAGAAGACGGTCTTCCAAGAGATGGTTGGATCAGATCAAAGAACTGACTATATACATCCAATAGTCCAATACATCCAATAGTCAGATCAAAGAACTGACTATTGGATGTATATATTTATATATCCGATCATACAATATTTTTTTTGGATGCAAATATACGCTACATACATAAAGTACAAAACAGACCATTAACAGGTGATGTAATTTTATATTTTGGTAAAAATAATAGCTATGAAATAGTATTTATGTGAAATCTATTACAATTAATGTGCGCGCACAGTATACGGGAGGAAAAGCCTGTTTCTCTTGTTCCTGTTGTATCCTGCTCGCGCCAATTAAGTGAGTATGTACCGTTTACCATGCACCCTTTTTTTATATTTCGACTTAAGATCTTTAGATTTTCAATCTTTACCTTCCGATATTTGCGTTTTCGGGCGTTTCGCATTCGGGGCCCGTGAGGTAGACCCGTAGGTATTATACGTTGTATATGATAATACTTCTCTAAGAGTTAATAATAACTAATTTGGATTACATTTTTTACTCTATGTCACTTCACAAGTTCGAAGAAAACTTTAAGAGGTTAAGGGCAAGATTTTAACAGTTCAACAAATTTGACAGTTCACGCACATGTGCAGAAGGCTTTGCGCCTGTCGCAGAATAGTACCTACAAATAGCCAATAATTCGCAGATAAAGTACCTGCAAAAAGCCACAACCATTAATATTTTAAAAAAGGGGTAACCAACCATTTTTTAAAAACAAATATTTTAAACTGAGAAAAAAATCTAAAAAATTCCCAATCATCTTTATGATATAAATAATTCGTAATTCGTCATCACTTCGTAATTTGTCATTCGTAATTTATAATTCGTGCATCAATTTCTTTCCGAAACCAGTCGATTCAATATCTTTAACTTTATTTTTATTCTAGTTTCAATTCCTTTTCGAAACCACCCATTGAAATCAACGAACCCAACCATTGATGTATAATACACTAGATCCGCCCTCACGTGTTATACTGGTCTCCCTTTTGGCGCGTGCAAAATACATGGCGCATGCACAGTTTCTCTTAGTAGGTACCGCTGCGTAGTAGGGAAAAAACCATTTTTTCCCAACTTCCCCGCTAGTTAAACCCCCCGCACCCCTCACAAGATCTCCGACCAAAAGCACACGTCAGGGCCCATCTATGTGTATTATACGGTTACCTGACAACTCGTTCACAGATTTTCCGTAAACCGATGATGCGCTCCAGGCATTACGTATACGGCCATCTCTTTCTCACCCCATCTGTTCACCATGATCTTGTTTACTATGCCATTACGTATGCGGCCATCTCTTTCACAGACCGTCTGTTATCGGTGAAAAAATGGTTGCGCATCATCGGTTTACGGAAAATCTGTGAACGAGTTGTCGTGTCACCGTATTATACATCAATGGGCCCAACACTAGTTTATAGCATAAAGACGATGAGATTATTTTCAGATTTTTTTTCCCATTTGTAAAATTTTGTTGTATTAAAAAAGACTAGTCACCCTAGTCAAAAAATGTAGTATTTTAAATTTTGCAATAATTTGCAGCATAAAGAGGATGGGAATATTTATTACTCACTTTAAAAATTTCGTTGTATAAAAAAGGGCTCGTATTTTTCGGGTCAGAATTTTAATCCGTTTTTGGTCAGAATTTATATGACATGGGTGAGAATTTATATAACATTAGTCAGAATAAATATTAAACGGTCAGAATACTAGAACTAAAATAAATATTAAAACATTCAGCCTGGCGCATGATTTCATACATTAGCCCATGTGGCGACACTGTCACGCGTATCGACACCCAATTACGCGTGACGGCATTAAATCACTTTATATAATGAGTTGTCCCTAAATCTTTAGGATTTTATAGGAATTTTAGTGTTTGGGGTGCTCAATGAAGTGGAACCGTAAAATTATAGTCTGCTGCAGCACTATCCGCGTGACCACCGGTGGTACACGACGGGTTGAACGTGTTGAATGGTCAGAATTTAAACTGGATTGGTCATAATTTGTATTAAACGGTCAGATTCCTTTTTTGTCAGTTGGCACTCGTATCATTACTAGTGCGTGTAACGTTGAAGATTGGTACAAGTGGTCAAGAGGACTCAAGAGGATCATTCGTGGTACGCGCTCGCGCACTATATACAACCCTCTTCAACAAAACATATATCAGACCTTAGCTAACACCCACCACCCACATCCTCGACTTTAGTCGAGAATGGTGAGTTCAGTCAAAGAGCGTGGACATGTAATACAAAAGAAGAAGTGGTTGATGCAGTGAAAAAAGAAAATGTAAGGAGTTACCACTACAACAGTGTTACTGATAAAGGTAGAAAAGATTATTATCGCTGCAACGCAATTAACCCTTTGCCCGCGGCAATAAATATAGCGAATAAGCCCTGTACGCGGCACCTTTTTCGCGAATGGCAATCGAGTTTTCGACCTTAAATACAGATTTTAATATTTACTCAAGTAACCAGATATGTTAATTAGCACATACATTATTATTTTAAACAATAAAACACATAATATATCTCGTAGTTTTGGATTAATTGTCAAATAATCATTCTTCATAATTGTATGAAGACGTGACGTCACATAAACGAGGTTTCAGTATGGTTCCACAAAAAACTAATTTTTGACTGGTATATTCATTTTAAGCAAATTGAATAGATGGCATTCAACTCTCAGTAATATATTCAACCAATTTTGAACCATAAAACAGTTGAAATAGGCGCATATAAACCTCAAAATCCCGTGCAAAGTTTAGAAATTCTATGGAAGACAGCTGCGCTACATACTTGTCGCCCAAAGGTTCCATAGAAGAGGGCCGCGGGCAAACGGTCAAAAGAAGAGGGCAGCAATGTGATGCTGGATTATATATTTTATATTGTTCCGATGACACAAAAATAATCTTATTCAAAACTGAAGAAGGACACTCTCATGAAGAGCTGGAAGTCAATACAAGTAAATTGAACGATGAAATTAAAGAAAAAATTAAATCATACTTTGATTTAAAAATTAAGCCCAAGAGAATAATGGAGATGTTAGCCTCACAGGGATTAATGATAAAAAAAACTCTGCTGTCCAACTTTTTATCAAAATTAAGACACCAAACATATGGGCCGAATAAAATTAATTTGGGAGAGATGGAACAGTGGTGCATAGATCACTCTAAAATTCCTGATGATGACGACACATCATATGTTCTGTCTCACAAAATAGTATATCCCGATGAAGAAAAGGAGAATGAAATTGAAAATCAGAAGGGATTTTCCATTTTCATGTCGACAAATAGGCTATTAAAAAATGCGAAGATAAGAAACAATATCCACATTGATGCAACATACAAATTGGTGTGGGAGGGCATGCCTGTAATTATCATCAGAACTAATGATTTAGACAGGCATTTCCATCCAACGGGAACGGCTGTTAGTTCTGGTGAAAGCCAGTCGGATTTTGAATTCATTTTACAATCTTTATTAATAGGATTAAAAAATATTAATGAAGAATACAATGTTGAGTATTTGATTTCTGATGCATCGAATGCGATTAAAAATGCATTTGAGAATGCGTTTGGTGCAGATAAAACACAAATTATGTGTTGGGCGCATATGCGTAGGAATGTTGTTAAAAACGTTGAAAGTTTAGTAAATGCAGAGTCTAGGACAGAATTATTAGAAGACATTGACACACTCCAATTGTCTCCGACAAAGGAGGTGTCTATATTTATAGACTACATGCTGAAACAGTGGCTTACAAGCCACCAAAACTGGTATGAAGGTGTGGCAATGCTCACACCTTCTACAAATAATGCATTGGAGTCATTTAACTTATGCATTAAAAAAGAAGAGACTTTAAGAGAAAGGCTGCCTTTATCGAGATATTTGCGCAACTAGCATTAAAATCACTGGAAAAGTGGTCTATAGACTATGTGCATGGATTAAGAGAATTTCATATGAAAACAACAATCCACTTAGATGAATGGACCAAAGCCTATCAACTGGCCAAATCGAAGTTAAATATTTTTCCTGTTGATAAATCTAATATATATTTATGCCCGGCCAAAGGAAACTCGGTAGCTAAAGAAGAATTAATCAAAATTAAAGACATAAAGTGGAGCACATTTGACGAATTCAAAGAAACCGGGTTCAAAGGGTGGATTATCGAATTGCCTGCAGAGGATTGGAGTAGTGGTCGATGCACTTGCCCTAAGTATATTTGTAAACACATAATTGGGCTGGCAATAGTTCTAAAGTATATAAAACCTCCACCGGCAGCCAAACAAATTCCAATAGGTTTGATGAGGAAAAGAGAGAGGCCAAAATTGGCAACTAAAGCTCTTATTGTCGATTAGAAAAAAAGTGTATGATATAATGATAAATACAATGTTTTTTTTGTTTTCCTTTTTTAGGTAATATATGATGACTACAGGTGTTACTATTATATAATAAAATAATTTATGTGCGATAAATTTGAAGGTTTACTTGTAATTAAAGCATATTATTTTTTTAATAGAAGAACTAATTAAACATTTAAAATTAATTTTGAATTAATTGGAAAATTGGAATAAAGTTTTATGTATTTTCGGCTGACTGACTACTTGTTATTTTTAAATATTCTGACCATTCATTATTTTTCGACATTCTGACCATTTATTAATTTTCACATTCTGACCAATTATTACTTTTTTCTGACCATATATAATTTTTATTCTGACCATTTATCTAACTATATTTTTATTCTAACCATTGATTATTTATTCTGACCATGTTGTTATTAAAATTCTGACCGAAATTTTATTTTTATTCTGACCCAAAAATGATTTAAATTCTGACCGTTTAATTTGTTGCCTAAAAAAAGGTTGGTTAGCCTAGTCCAAAAAAATATTTAATTTTAAATTTTGCCATCATTTATAGCATAAAAACGATGAGAAAATTTTTAGATTTTTTTCTGTTCAAAAATTTCGTTTTATAAAAAAGGTTGGTTACGCTAGTCAAAAAATTTATTTTATTTTAAATTTTACAATAATTTATAGCATTAAGACAGTGGGATTAATTGATTTTTTTTCCCATTTTTAAAATTTTGTTGTATAAAAAATGTAGTATTTTAAATTTTGCAATAATTTTTAGCATAAAGATTGATGGGAATATTTTTAGATTTTTTTCTCACTTTAAAAATTTCATTGTATAAAAAGGTTGGTTATCCTAGTCCAAAACAATATTTTATTTTAAATTTTACAATCATTATACCCCAATGATAAATATTATGATTGTGAATAAACTGTCTATATATGTAAATATATCATAAATGGAAACACACGTCCGTCCGCACGGAGTAATTAATAAGCTCAGAGCAGAGCTCCATGCAACCGCTCAGGTCCCCAAGTTGCAAATAGGGGAATGACTCTTGCAGTCAACTGCCATGGCGACATGGTGGTCCTGGACAAGGAGCGCTGAGATAAGAGTGGTGATGAGTGAATCCGTGGTAAGTTTCACTCTATAAAATGTCACACAACACTATGACGGTCTCAGGTCAGCGGCGAGTAAGTGCCGCCGCTTAACAAAAGCACAACCCGGTTTTCAAAGGTACCGTATCATCTTTGACAGAGAAGGAAACTCTATAATAAATCCCTGGTAGTGGGCAGCAGCTCTGCCAGTATAAGATGTCAAAACATTTACTGCGCTGTAGAAGGAAGTGGGAATCCACTGCAGTATTCTCCCAAGATAACTATGATGTACAAAAATAAAAGTGTGAAGAAGTCTGACTCTCCGGCTGACACCCGGCGCCTTCGAGGTTCCAGGTCTCACGGTGTGAAATTGGCTACTGGCCACATGCATGTGACTCACCAGGCATCATGTGGAAAATATGCGACTGGAGAAACTTTACGGAACAAATCCAAAATAGGTACTTGGAACGTTAGAGGACTCCTGAATCCTGGGAAAACACTGGTTGTTGAGAAAGAGATGTACAGTCATGGGCTAGATATACTCGGAATCTCGGAAACGCACTGGAAGAACAACGGCCATTATAAAACTTCAAATGGAAATACGATATATTTTTCTGGTAACCAAGATTCGTCACATAGCGGTGTCGCGGTGATCTTAGCATCTAAATTAACCAGTGCACTAATTGGCTACAACCCCATAAGTGACAGACTTATACACTTAAAACTCAACACGCATCCGTATAAACTAAACATCCTTCAAATATATGCTCCTACTGCAGATGCCGAAGATATTAAAATAAATGCGTTCTATGCTTCACTACTCGATACATTGTCAAATATCTCAAACAAAGAAATGACCATCATTCTTGGTGATTTGTTGGTGAATGCCAAAGTCGGTAATAATAGCAACATTGATAACATAGTAGGTAAATATGGATTGGGTATTCAAAATGAGAGAGGAGAGAAACTTATAAGTTTCTGCATTGAAAATAAAATGTCCATTATGAATACTTGGTTTCAACATCATCCTAGGCGATTGTACACTTGGATATCTCCTGGGGATCGTCACCGCAACCAAATCGATTATGTATTAATAAATTCTAGATGGAAATCATCGATACATAACGTCAAAACATATCCAGGTGCAGATTGCGGATCGGACCATAACTTACTTGTTGCTAAATTTCGACTGAAATTGAAAATGATTAAAAGACATCAAAATAAAGCAATTAAACTCACCAATGATGATGTAATTAATTTTGGCAATGTAATCAGAGAAAAAGATGCAGAATTCCAAATAAATCCTAATGTAGATGTAGAAGAGTCTTGGAAAATTTTTAAAGATCTCATAATTCGGTATGCCAGAAAACATCAAACACCGCAAAATGAACATCGTAAGTCTTTTATCTCTGATTCAACTTGGGTTAAGATAAAAGAACGTAAAAGACTTAAACAAACTGGCATAACATCGACAGAATATCTTGAAAGGTATGCAATATTACATAAAGATATTCAAAGGAGTTGTAGGCGGGATAAAGCTAAATATATAAATGACATATGTGAGGAGATAGAAAAACACGCATTAAAGAATCAGGCAAGGGATATTTTTCACAAAGTAAAAATCGTCACTCAAAAATTTTCACCCAAAACTTGGACAATAGATGATCAATTTGGAAACACGCTTACAGATATTGATGTGATACTCAACCGATGGAAAGAATACTGTTCGGAATTGTACAGTGGTAGTTCGTCGACCTCAATTGTTTCCCTTATTGATGATGTCAGGGAGCCTGACATCTTGACATCTGAAGTTGTAAATGCCATAAAGAAACTGAAATGTAAAAAGTCTCCTGGCAGCGATGGTATACAAGCTGAACTTCTGAAAGAGCTTGGTGAAACTGCGATAAAGGCGCTATGTAATATGTGCAACAAGATCTGGGTAAACGGAGTATGGCCGAAAGATTGGGTCAATTCAATATTCATTCCCTTACACAAGAAAGGATCTACAAAAAGATGCGAGAATTACAGGACCTTAGCCTTAATATCGCACTCTAGTAAAGTATTGCTGTATATAATTAAAGATCGTTTGAGCAGTTACCTTGGATGGCAAATACCGAACGAACAAGCAGGGTTTGTAAAAGGCAAAGGGACGAGGGAACAAATACTGAATATACGTCAACTCATTGAAAAATGTCGGGAGTTTCAAACTCCAGCCGTTCTTTGTTTTATAGACTATAAAAAAGCTTTTGACTTTGTGAACTGGGACTATCTGTGGAAAGTTCTACTGGACATGGGAGTCCCCATGCATCTTGTAAAGATAATACATAACTTGTATAATGATAACAATGCAGTAGTTCGAATCAATTCGCTAAACTCGACAAATTTTCGAGTACAACGTGGAGTAAGGCAAGGGTGTATATTATCTCCAGACCTATTTAATATATATGGAGAGTATATAATGCGTAGAGCACTGGATGGTTGGAAGGGTGGAGTGTCCATTGGTGGAAAAAAACTATCCAATCTTCGGTATGCGGATGACACAACGCTCATAGCTAATAATCATGAAGAAATGGCCGAACTGATCCGTCGTGTTGAGACAGAGAGTAATGTGCTTGGCCTCCAGATAAACCGCCCCAAAACAAAAATTATGATAATTGACCGTCACCAACAGCTGCAAAACAACAACTCAGCTTTAAACGGTATAGATGTGGTTGATAATTTTGTCTATCTGGGGTCACTCATATCTAACAACGGCGGCAGCGAATTGGAAATACGGCGCCGGATTACATTAGCAAAATCGGCAATGTCACAACTAACGAAGATTTGGAAGAATAGAGCCATTACAACTGCTGTCAAAATCCGTCTCGTGAAGAGTCTCGTTTTTTCTGTCTGCCTTTATGGTGTCGAGACGTGGACCATGAAGGCGGCGGATAGAAGGAGAATCGATGCCTTCGAGATGTGGTCCTGGAGACGGCTACTGCGCGTGCCTTGGACCGACAAACGCACGAATGTGTCTATTCTTGAAGAATTGAAAATCAAGGATAGATTGTCAACAATATGCCTGAAACGTATATTGCAGTTCTTCGGCCACATTGCACGAAGAGGTGAGGAGAGCCTGGAGCGGTTGGTTGTGGTTGGTAGCGTCGAAGGCAGAAGAGCCAGAGGCAGATCCCCCGCACGCTGGACTGACCAAGTATCTGCAGCGACGGGCGCTTCCACGGTAGCAAGTCTTCGCCTGGCCGAATTTAGAACTGAATGGAGGCAGCTGGTTGACCGCACATCATAGTCACGATCCTCAGTGATGAGGGAACCGACAGCAATATATACCCCAATGATGATATCAAATTTTTTTCTCAACTCATTTGTATATAAAAAAATTTTTTTGTATATAAAAAGTTTAGTTATCTACACTTGTCCACAGAAATCAGAGTCAGAGAGCATGGGTAAAAAAAAAAGAGATTACAGTCTCCAGTTGTTAAGCAAAAATTCATTAAATGCTGTAATCTCCGTTTCCCGCATACAATGTGTTAAGTATTCCAGAAACGATTTGTTCAAAACATTTTTGAGAAAATATAAATGCAAATTAAATATCAGCTTATTCTTACGTCTCAATTGAGGTTCTGCATTTTGTTGAAGTTTGTGCTCATATTATATTAAAATTACTTTTGTATTGGAAAAAGTTATACAAGTAACATCATCATAATAGTCTACATCGAGGTTTCCCAAACTATGTTCTGCGGCTCCTGAATAGATGCGTCGCGACAATTTGGAAAGGTTTTATACATTGCAACACATTTGAAGATCTTCCACTTCATATAGAAAGGCGAGTGACGATGAATCTCCTCTGATGTTTATGACGGCAAGTGTCTTGGTACAGACGGAGAACCACCTTTTATCACACTGTACGGGTGAAAGAGATGGAGCATATTGTTTTTACCTGACCGGCTGACAAATCTTATCAGTTTAACAACAGTTGCCAAGATTGACAGAACGGTTAACCGCACTGATAAATATAGTTCATAAACCGAATAATAATAAAATACAAAGATCAAATTTAAATGATTTCTGCTCGATTTTGTGCCAGAAGAGTATCCCAATTTTTCAAAACAAGCTATTATTGTTTTCTACATCCTTTTTATGCGAAGCAGGATTTTCTTATTATATTGCAACGAAGTCAAAGTTCAGGAACAGGCTCAACGCTACACCAGATATTAGAATGCAACTTATCAATATTGCGACTGATATGCAATTCGACGACTCAAAATTATCAAAGTCATTAAGTGCTTTATCTATTCATATTTTTATATTAATATTGTATTACAGTTTTATATTTAAAAATAATTACTAAATAAACAATGTGTTTTAATAACATTTCTTTTAAATTTTTACTAGTAGGAATTACCTAACCTAAAAGTAAGCTGAGTGTTCCGTTAAAATGTTCCATTGCACAAAAAGTTGGGGAAACCTCGGTGTACATAATAGGTGTGAAATGGAAAGAATACTCACTCGTCATCTTCTTTGATTTCGGCAAATTTACAGGTGTCCAGTTCAGTCATCATCATCCCAATGGTCCGTAGACGTCAGTCTGTGAAGGGGGGCACGTCTGATGCTGCCATCGTGAAGATGGACACGCGACAGGGTACTATCGTTGCAGGACACTCGCTAATGTTCATTGCGAGAGAGTATCGAGCACAAAAAAAATCTATCGAATACGACAGGTGAGATGTTTAGACGTCAAAATACATATTCATGTATAGTCAGAATTCGAGCTGATTTCCACCTGCCGATTGGTGTGGATCCTACCACGAAGGTCTATCCTCACAAGGGTCTGAGCTCGTGTGACATGCGCTGATGGATGATAAACGACGAGGATAGATATTATCGACTTGGCGTCTCGGTTGCAATTGAAGTGAATGACAGTCGCGGTTCAAAGCGCCTCGAAAGCGACCATTAGCAATGCGAGTGCTTCATTTCACAAAATGTCGTTTCGATTGTTAAATATGTACTTTGATAAACTGGAATTTATCATTCGTTACTATCAAATGGTTTTAAATTGGTAGCACTACACTATTTTTCTATTTTACCAAAAATAAATTTTAATAAGTGAAAAAATACGTGGAAGAATAGGAATGATGAAGACGGCGATGATTAGTCTGACAAAGATATTAAAAAACTGTTCTACACAGGAGGCGTCATTTCAGCTTTTTCCAGGGGGGGGAGGGGGCATTTTCTCGGCGTACCGCACGGTATCGGAAGATGCCTCACTGGTGCTCGCTGGCACACCTTTGCGGCTGAGCGAAAGGCGACACACGGTGGGCTGAAAAGGAGCGAAGCGAGGGATGCCACCATGATACAGTGGGAGTCAGCTACTGGGGGAAGGTGGACGCAAAGGCTCGTCGGGGACCTGAAGCAATGGTGCGGAAGAAAACACGGTGGCCTGAACTACCACCTCAACCAGTTGTTGACAGGACACGATTGCTTCGGAACCTACCTTCACAAGATAGGGAAAGAAGCAACACCAAGCTGCCACCACTGTGAGGCAGCTGACGATGACGCGGAGCACACATTGCTTCACTATCCTGCGTGGGACGCCCCGAGAGAGGTCCTCAAAGCTGCGATCGGGGAGGAAACGCTGTGGACGGGGATGGTGATGGGTTCGATGCTCCGCGACAGAGGGAGCTTTGCTGCCTCTGTGATCGGGGAGAAGTTACAGTCCGAAAGGGAAAGGAGACGCCAGGGGCCCGCTTCTTAGTCGTAGGACTCGATAAGAGCACCGCTACCTGAGGTGGGTCTCTGCTGTCTCCTGTGTGAGCGTATTGCTCAAGGCCAGCTGCTGCCTGGTAATGCTTAAGTGCGGGTCCGGCAGCAGCTGAAAGAGAGAGGGGTTTTTAGTGAGTAAGAATCTCACACTCCCCCTGGGATTCGGGCCGGGGGGGCCTATGCAAGGTTTTCCCCTCTCACGGGGAAAAAAAAATAATAAACCACATCAATTTTTGTGTTTATACCATAGATATATAATACCATAGATACGCCTTCACGCTCTAAACCGGTCACCCTTTTGGACCATGCACAAACAAAGTAGTGTATGGTCCAACTCTCAGTAGCTAGTTAGCTTCTAAGTAGGAAAGGTCGATTGCGGAGATCTTGTCAATAGATATTGCGGAGATCTTGTCGTCACTAACTGAGGGGTGTGGGGGGTTTAACTAGCGGGGAAGTGGTGAAAAAAACGACGACCGCTGCGTCGTTTTTTTTCCCAACTTCCCCGCTAGTTAAACCACCCGCACCCCTCAGTTAGTGACGACATGATCTCCGACCAAATTCAGGTGTCAGGGTCCATCTATGTATTATATATCTATGGTTTATACCCAGGCGCGGCTCATGTACAGGAACTGCGGCGCTGCAGCACCCCCAGAAAAATTACAAAAAAATCGCATTTTTTACAACTTGTATTTAGATATATTTGACATACTCATTAATAATGATTATGTCAAATATTTAATCATTCTTATTTAAATTATATTCACAAGTTGTAAAAGTATACAAATGTGTTTTTTTGTATTTTTTCTGGGGGTGCTGCAGCGCCGCAGTTCCTATGCACGAGCCGCGCCTGTATAAATTATACCAGAGAAATGTCGTAATAATAGAAGTGGCTTTAGGCGTTGTATTGCTGTCAAGTGACGATTGTTCACAGACATTCATAAATAGTAATTTAAGCATCAGTCGTATTTGATGCTTGGTGGTCGACGTATGTCCGATAAAAACTTCTCTGGGCAATTGCATCGTTAAAAATTGCACGATGCATTCAAAAACACACAATAAACAACATGGGATACATTTTTGATCATTTAAGTAACACATTTTTGAATTAACATCGTATATGAATGTTTTCATGAAAGCATTCGGCAATAGCATACGCATATGCGTACAATATTGCATGGCTATGGAAACGGTACGCGTGTTATTGAAATAAGAAATGTATTCGAAAGGGCGCTTCTATTATTATAACATTTCTCTGGTTTATACACAATATAATTATTATAATCTAATATATAATTTCGAAAGAGATTTTGTATGTGCATATGTAAGTATGTATATATGTAAGCAGTGGCGGACTGGGACTGAAATCAGTGCATGCCAGGAGTTAAAGGGGGCCCCCACCCAGGGTTAAAAAAATTTGTCCCCCCCCCATATAACAAAATTTTCTTCTTTCCATCACGCTAAAAATCAAGGGCAAAAAATAAATAAAATTTTCAAAAATGGGAATAAACAAATTTAGGTACAAGAAAAATGGCAAAAGCAAAATAGATCCATAAATTAGATTGTATATTTCGTTTTAATCCTTGTCATATTTTATTTATTTATTTTTATTTTTTATTTTTTATTTATTTTTTATTTTTTTATTTAATTTACACCAAGAAGGCCCAACAGGTAAACCCAATGCACATTCCTGGCCAAAGAATATAATGCATCATAAAAGAATGCGGCATAAAAGCGGCTTTTACTTTCGGTAGAAAACAATCAGGGACGTCATTTCAGCTTTTTCTTGGGGGGGCAGGCAAAGATTGGTCAAATTGAGTTTTTTTCAAAAAATCTTTTTTATATCGGAATAAAAATGGAAAATATAAAATATGAAAAAATTAAGCTTATTTTTGAAAAAATAATTTTAAAAAAATATTATGTAAAAAGTCAAAAAAGCGCCGCAGGCGAAAATTTTTTTCCAAAAATCTTCACATGGTTAACAAAAATCGACCATCAAAATGTATCACTATATCAAAAAATATACGAACATTCGGAAAAATAAACGATACACATCTGTTTTTGAGACAAAATAAAGTAAAGGGGACCTTTCTAACGATTCGCTCCATGGGATGAACAATTTCTAAGAATGTTACTAATGGCATACCACTTAAAAACCAAAATATACTTGCTTCAAAATAATAAAATCTTTTTTTTTCAAAGCACATAGCAGCGTTTATTTTATTAGTTACCCAAAAGTAACATATGTACATATGAAATAAACGCAGCATTCATAGATCCATAGTATCTCATTAATCATTAAATCCTTAATATTTTCTAAATTCACACTATTCCTTAATTTAGGGGGGCGAGTGCCCCCCCAAATTACGTCCCTGAAAACAAAAAATGCATAATATTTTCAATTAATGTTAATCGAAAATCAGGATTTTGGGGAGGGGGCCCCTATCCTATGTTTCTATATACATGGATTTGTCTAGATTAGGAATAGATTTAATATTCGGAAACTGTTTAAAATTGTGTATTTAAATCTTACTATATCGTCGAAGTATAATCAAATGTTATTTTGAAAGTATGTATGAAGTAAATTTAAATCGCTGGTTGATGATGAATCGTCCTATCAAAATTGTTTTAAGCAATTCAGTTTATATTATTCAGGGAAATTTGTTTATTCCCATTTTTATTTCAGTAGGTAGTTGTTACATAGGTATTGGTATATGCATAATATTGAGGTTGGAAATGGGCCCGGTAAAAGGGCCCACGCAAATGTTGAAACTTACATTTCGAGCCTAATAAAAAAGTTAACCGATCCTTGGGCTGTTAAAGCAGGCATTAGTTGTTTGTTTATATCGTAAGAAATTTGTTTTGTTGAAATACCCAAACTCTAGGTCCCAAAGTGCAATATCCTATAAATTTTTACACACGTGAAATAGTTAAATTAAAAAGTTATTTAATTTTACTGAGGGCCCATATTTTCTAACGGATAGTGGGGCCCACATGCCATCGGGCATGTACGCTTGTATGGCCAGTCCGCCACTGTATGTAAGTATCTTTGGTTGGGACTTCGTAAACAAAACAAAGTTTTTACTCTTCAAATAAATTTAATAAAAAAACAAATGAATATTTAATATTATATAACAAACACTGAACGAAACGGGTAAAACCACTAGTTTTCTATAATAATAATATATGAATATTGGTTTTAAAAATACATTATACTTAAATATGATACCTGACATTCACTTTATTTTTTGTCTTCGATGTTTATCAATTTTCAATTCCTGCATTCAATTGATTTTTGATCTACATACGTATATCCTCGTGCGTCACGGAATGAATAATTACGAGCAGTGCCGGTTTTAGGGGGGGGGCTGGGTTGGGTTAGTAAGTAAGTTAGGGCGCCATTCGATGCGCCAAAAGCGCTTTCAAATTTAAAATTAGAGCGCCAAAGCCCTTACAAACTTTTACTTTCTAAACTCAAGCATTTGTACTCGGCAAATTCTATTCATTGAGTGAATGCGCATTCTCTTCGGTATTCTAATTAACGTTTCCCTGTGGCAACCACAATTTAAATCTTGTGCTATATGACGCTGTGAAATCTTCTGTAACATGGCAAACTTTTTTCGATATTCTCCGAAAATTGTTTACACTATGTATTTTCAGCTTCAATATATCGCTGGAAGATTCTAGCTGATTACGTACAATTATATTCAGAATAGTTAAACGAATATTTAAAGATGTGGGGTTTTTTGTATTTTGTAAACAATCTACTGGAAAGAACCGATCTTCAAATTAATCTCACCGCGAATTCAAAACCTGATATTATTAGCAATGAACTTATCAATTTAAAAGCCTTTCTTTCAAATAAAGTTCAAGGTAAAATGAATCCTCATGTATTAAATTTTATAGAACAGCATAATTTAAAATAATTATATCCAAACTTTTGTTTTTATATCTTCATTTTATGTTTATTGGATTTTAATTGCACCATGAATAAATATCAATTGCTTTTTTTTTTGCCCCCCCCCCCCCCTAGAAAAATTATCTTTGCGACTGCCAGATGTATTTCTGATTAATTTTTCTAGTGATTAAAATTTTCAGCACTATATTTATCACAAGTTAAGATTTTTACACTACTCGTATGAACTTAATATTTTTTTTTATTAATATGATTTATACAAATGCTGATAAAATTAAAGAGCGGCCGATTTAAGATTGAACACAGGCGGGTGAACTTCTAGGCGCGGCCCTGGATGAAGAAATATCGAATATGAAGACATATTCGAATGAAGAAATATCGGTCGATAAAATTCTTCATTTCATTAATCATCATCATTTAAGCCAGCAGTAAGACTCGGTGGTTGCGTTTCTGTTTAGCACCGAGAGGTTACCGGGTTCGATCCCATGCTAATCTTTAATACTGCTGGTCAGACTTGGATTTTTGTGACTCCAAGTCGATCGTTTCTTATCAGAGTTTGCCAATTTATCTGATTTCATTGTTGAAACAGTTCCTCTATCAAATTTGCAAAAACTATCCTACCCGCTATGTCACAAATATCTGAATTTGATTTATGTACAATATATAAAAAATTATGTACAAGTCTAAATCTATAGATGTCTCTATGGATTAATTAATTGTTAATTTCTCTTAAGTTAAAGCCTCTCGAAATAATTTTTTTAATTATTTGTCTAGGAAGGCGCATTGGGGCTTACCTGTTAGGCTTCCTGGTATACATATATCTATGTAAAAAATAAAATAAATAAGATTTTATAGCTATTTACCATCTACTGATAACGCTTCCATTCGTCTCTGTTTTGAGCAACTCTCATCCATATCACCCATTTTCTAATGTCTTCCATCTATCTTCCTTCCGGCCTTCCCTTCACCCTTTTACATTTTCTCGGGTACCATTCCAGCACTTATTTTGTACACCCTTTATCCATTATTTTAGTTACGTGACCCGCTTATTGCCATTTCAATCTCTTCACTCTCTCCATAATATCCGCTATATATGTACATACATATATCTCTATGATGGCCTATTTGTTTATTGATGTTTTTAACTGACCAGGAAAGCTCATTGTAGTTTACCTGTTAGATCTTCTTGGTATTATATCATCATCATCTACAGCCGCTCACCATCACTGATAAATGAAGGCCTCTCCAACATGTTTCCACTCGTCTCTGTTTTGTGCAACTCTCACCCATCTCACTCCACACATTTTCCTACTTTCATCTACCCATCTTCCCTGCGATCTTCCTTTTACCCTTTGCATTCTCTCGGGTACCATTTAACACTTCTTTTGCCCACCTTTCGTCCATTCTTCTAGCCATGTGGCCCACCCATTGCTATTTCAATCTCTTTACTCTATCCACTATGTCCACTATCCTTGTCATACTTCTCACCCATGTATTCCGTTTCCTATATCTCTTCGTAATGCCGAGTATACAGGGTTCCATACTCCTTTGAGTGCATTGGAATTGATGTAAGATTTTGGCGTTCCATGTCCAAGTTTCACATCCATGCGTCTTCAGTGGCATAATACATCGATCCAAGAACTTTTTTCTTCGCGCAAAATGACATTTTTGATCTAAAAACAGCGTTCATTTGCTCAAATGCGCCCCATCTTAATTTCATACGTGTCTTTATTTCCTCTTTTTTACAACCGAATATGTCTATTTTAAATAAACATTTGTAAATTTTTGTTTTTCTTAATATGATTTTATTCAACATGTAACTTTTAGAAAATTTATTATTAAATATTTATACATTATTTTGATTTTTTTTTTTTGAAATTGTCAGTCTTCAATTGATTTAATAATATAATACATACCTCAGTTTCTTACAACAAATAAATGGGATTTTAGTTCGCAATATTATTAACGCATATTGAAATTTAATAAAACAATGCGATACCAAAATAAAATGAAAATCTTTCCCTTACCTTATTTTCTGCTCAATAAATGGTCTACATACGACGTCTTTGGAACTATATGTACATTTTTAATAAGGGTTTATTAAAAAAAAAAACAAAAAGTGGTAATGTTTCGAACAAACTTTTATTTTGTGTAACAAATATGTATTTCGTGATCGTAGCATCGTTATTTATGTTACAGTATATGCTACGTCCAATACGAAAAAGGCATTTGGCTTGCATAGTAAATATTAATTTTCAAGTAATTGGACATAGCAAATATGTACGTTTAAAACACAGCAAACACATATGTATAGTTTTCACCTGCATCTTTACAATCGTGCAATAAATAACATTCAGTTATCTTAAACATAATTTCCTTCGAATCTCATTTAAGTCAACATATATGTAATACAATATGTCAAAATGGTTTTGCAAAATGACTTACTTGCTGTTAGGTACAGACAATTAAATTCATTTCGAAAATCGGAGTATGTAATGATGGGAGGGTGGCGGTCAAAATGATATTCAAAACAAAAAAAAAACGTAACTTAGATGATTTAAATGATGATAATACTGATGATGATGATGATAATAATAAAGGTGTTGGTGCCGAGACATCAGTGTGTAATGGCCTCATGCAGGCTCGTGAACGATTGTCGTGCAACGCATTCAACTTAACCCAATCCTGTAAAATTAAAATATAAATTCACTGCCATGTTTTAAACAATATAATCAAAATAAATAAAAAGAAGCAAAATTCTTTTCAGCAGCATTTCCATGCAAATCTTTAGCTCTTCGCAGTGAAAAATGCTTTTATTAGCGGTTCATAGTACAAAATGGCAGTAAAAAAATGATTATTCTATTAAAATAAGCGCTTCAGTTAGAAAATTAATAAGCCAAGAATTACTTTTGGGTGTGTTTAGCAATTTTCATCGATAATTGAAACATATTTTTATACAGGTTTGAAACATACACATGTACATGTACATATAATAGACCAGAAACGGCTGAGGCTTTACATATGTATCCAATTTTGGCATCTAATCTGATTGATATATTCAATTCTGGTCATGTAGGAGAGCATTCCCGATGATCATTATTTCTAGCACCTTCCAGATGCGCAAAATGGCTGTCCATTTGCTATGAATAGTCTCTTGAAATCTATGATCAATCAAAATCACACTCCAATAACAACAGATTGCATCAAACCCAGACGCAGAAAATCATCTGTAAAGCCAAATGTCGAACATGTGTATATTTCATACCACAATATGTATCTTTTAACGCATGATTATTTAGCGATCCTTGTCACCGATAATCATTCAGTGATGAAAAGCGTGTAGGATGGTATATCGTACTTCACAATTAAAATAAAAAGTAAAAATCCAAATGAGGCGATAGGATTAAAATGCGGATAAAGACGCACGAGCCACTGTCAGTTTTAAATTAAACATAACAAACTTGAATTCGGACTTAAAACAAACTTATACAATTTTATTTTTATTTTTGGGTAGGTACATTAAAATAAAAATAATTGCAAGTCCAAGGTTGATTCAGTATTCGGACTTTTCATCGCACGATAACTGAGGTCTGTGGATGCATTCCAACAAATACTAAGAGGTTTGTGTTCAAAACCTGGTAAATTTGTGTATTGGTTGAATTTAAGTAGGACTACAGTATTCCATGACCCATTCTAGGAATAGCAGCTTTATAACTAAGTTAAGCCGAAAGTTCGTGTTGTATTTGTATCATTCTCACCACAACCGATCATTATTGTCATCATTTCATTTCGATTTTGGGAGAGGGCGCCGGTTTTGTATTGAGTAAACAAATGGATTTGCGTTCAAATGCATGTTTTGCTCTTGGAACAACTTATTGAAAGATGATTATTGGTGCTGTGGAAGTAGATGATTATAAAACCTACTTCCGAATGAAGATTGAACCGTTTTTAGACAGAAAAGACACTTCTACGAAGTAATTGGAAAGAATAAACCTTCGGGTATGTATGTATATGGCCACTGTAATCAGTTTCGAAGATTTCAGCTGAAATCTTCGATAAGTTTCGTTGAGTGTTGCAATTATTGAAACATGTGAAGTCAAATTATAGCAAAACAGGCATTTGATCGCAAATCCATTCGTTTGTTCAAGACGAAATCGGCCCTCTCTCCCAAAATCCAAACAAAATGATGACAATCGTGTATAGTGAGAATAATACTTATGGTGTGCAGTATCGACAGTATTAGTGATCGTGTAAGGTACCCTTAATATCCCATACGTTTCGATTAATGATTGGTGATTTAACTTCGTAACTGCGGGGGCTCGGTATTTCTGAGCAACGAGAGGTGCGTGAGGGATAATTGGCAATTATGACTGGTATTTTTGCCAATTTTGAGGTGAGTTATGAAGCTGAAAGGGTTGAGGTTGGGTTTGGGGTTGTTAGATGACGATTGAGTTGAATCCGAGTGAAGAGTACTTCCTGCTGATCAGGGACTTGCTGTGGTAGCGGTGGAAGCGTGCTGCCGTGCTGACGTGTGACAGAAGATGAGCATCTTGGCGAGAGGCGCAAGATACGGCTGAAGCTGGCTGACGATGTGCCGCAGTACGCATAGCCCTCTCGGCCCAAGTCTGAGCACGTGGAAGTTCACGTGCAAGTCCTCGTTGCCGTCGATCAAGGAAGTCAATCACATCGTCGTAATAGTTGTGTCGGTACTCGTACATGTAGTTGTACTGAAGGAACTTAGGCCTGGAAACAAACAAATGGGCATAGATTAGATCAGTGCTACTCAAAATATGATCCGCGGCCCAGTACTGGTCTGGTAAACGGACTACTAGTCATATGTGAACCAGTCACAGGACAACCGGTCGCTCTAGATCGGTCACACGTGATCACCCGTCACACTAAAACTGGTCACGAGAAAACTGGTCACACCCTAAAACTGGTCACGAGAAAACTGGTCACACCCTAAAATCGGTCACGAGAAAACTGGTTAACCGATTTCAGGGTGTGGCCAGTTTTCTCGTGACCAGTTTTAGTGTGACGGGTGATCACGTGTGATCGGTTGTCCTGTGACCGGTTCACATTTGACTTGTAATCACCGAACCACTTGTCCGTATACCGGCGGTAGCCGGTCCGTGCATAAATAAGTAAATACAAAATTAAAACAATAGCTTATTATAACGTATATATTAATTAATTTGGAAGATTGACTAATTTATCTGACTACAAATGAAGAATTAAAAAAGTGTTTTGAAACCACAACTTCACTTGCGTCCTTTTAGATCAAATTGAAAGCAGAATTCTTCCCAGATATTTAAGAATATGCGCTGAAACTCTTTTACCTTTACGAGGCTGGTTTCTCAACCGTTAGTTTAATAAAGACAAATTGTCGTAATAGTGTAAATATTCATGATCCATTACGTGTGGAATTAATTGTCTTCGATAAAACCACGACTGGATAAGTTATCTAATAACAAACAAGCTCATGTCTCATTAGTTTTTTTTTTCATTTTCATTTTTCATCTTTGTCCAAGTACATACATATATGATATATAGATATTGTACTTTTTTTAATTCAACAAAATAAATTTTGCTACTTATATTTAATATTATTTTTATTTGTTATATGAACAAATTTTCACTCATATTTATATATGTATAACCTTTTTATTTAAACATATGATGCTGGTCCGTGAGAATTACTGAAAAATATATGCTGGTCCGCCAACTGAAATAGTTTGAGTAGCACTTGATTAGATTGATATATTTATATCTTGCTACATGTATACACATATTCTTACTAGTGTTGTACCCGATGAAATATCATCGCATGGGTGTTGGCATATTAAGCTATTAAATAAAAATAAATGTGTCGGTCCTGTGTTCAATCTCAAATACCTTTTAAATATATTTTATTTAATATTTATATTTAATTGTTTAATATGAAAAGAAAATGGTAAAAATTACCTACCTACCTACATATAAACAATATAAAACACCAATAGAAAAATGAATTAATTGAATATTTTTTCATAGATGGCGCTAAATGCTCAGAGACTTAGCGCCGTCTATTAGCCTAGAGGAAACATTGGTAGCAAATAGTATATATACATAGAAGTTTTGTTTCTTTCGTAATTATACTGTACATTTTCTTGGTAGTGGTTTATCTATGACGTACATCTGTCATCATGTTGACGTATGTCGAATCGAAACGACTATTACAGTACGGTGAGCATTATCTCAGATACACAGACACACATAATAGCGATATTGTATACATATACATATATGATAAAAGCTTTTGATAATAAATAAAATTTGAAAAAACGAGTGGGGGGCGTAAAGTCAAATAAACAAGACTACTGGTTATTGGCAGTGGGTGAGCTGTCACCTTCTCCAAAATTTTTGGATTCTTAAACTTGTTTATTCAACATCGAACTAGCGGACGCAATTGAAAAGTTTCAAAGCGATCGGAATAATGTAGGAATTTCGTTAGACCCATTGGCGAAGTGAAACTAAGAACTTATAATAATAAAAAAAAAGGCTTTTTTCGTCACACACTGTCTGGTGAACTGAAACTCAGTAGGCATGCGCTGAGGTATAATTTATGTTTTTGTTCGTTTGTGTACAATTTAATTTGCTCCTTAGGCGTATAAATATTTATTATTCGTTTGTCTTCTACCTTGAATTTATATTTTTAAATGGAGGGGTGCAAGTGCACTTTTGCATCCCTTACTATTAGATGTTCGTTGGGGATATCATAAAGTACAATTTACATATCTATGATCATCATGGCTGTATTGAAATGGTCATAGGCCAAGTTTGAACGAACAAATGAAACAAAAATTTATTTATGAAGACATTTATTTAGCACCAGGATTGATTTTAAAATATTCGAAGTGGAAGAATTTAAAAAGAAAAATAAAAGAATTTGGTCCCATTCGATTTTCGGCGCTTTTAAAGCTCTCGGCATGCCAAAAAAGCTTTGTAGTTTCGGTGACGCGCGCGACAAGCAAATTTAGCGCCGAATTACGCAAGTCATTACATAAAAATTTAAGAAAACACACACACAAAACGCTTTAGCGCGTCATTGTAAATTAATATTAATGATTTCGGCGGACAATGGCGGCCCTGAAATAAGCGACCCTGGCATTCGGCCACGCGGCATGTCATCCTTTGGTCGATCGCGCTCTTTTTCGCGATGTATTTTACTATAATATCATCATCATCTTCTTCTTATTATATTTGTTTCACCAGGTGAGGCGTTTTGCTCGTTAGCGATATCTGTCGCCATCTTAATTCGACGCTTCAGATGTGACAAATTGCCAGTGACGTTTATATGTACGTACGTAATGAAAATATTAAAACTGTCTCTCAATACTATGTAGATATTTAATTTCAAACGAAACGATCCGACTAATTTTTTCTGACAAAAGATGAACACATTCTGATGCAATTTGATTTTTAACTTGACAGTTTTTATAATTCGATCCCTGGAAACCAAAGGAGATTAATTATCCTTTCCTAATTGTTTCAAATATAATTAAATTTACTTTTATATATATGGTAAGGAGTCATTATTTATACATTTTCAGCTGTACGCAAAACACGTCCTACTGCGCGCACGCCTCGTGCCGTTTCACTCACTCTGCCAGTTTATTTCGCATTGCTTCATGATATGCAAAACGTTCTCTTATTTCAAGTATAAAAAGATTAATTTCCAAAAAGATTAATAAACCAGTCACGAACAGACGGACATACTATATTATTTGATATTAATTGATTTTTGATCTATTATACAAACATGTGTATGTGGATTGAATTGATTGCGATTACTCATGAATTGGACTAAATAAAAAAAAATTAAAAATAGAATAAGAAAAATAATATGGTATTATAAAATTTTAGGGAATATGTAAATTGATATAACAAACGTTTACATTATGTTTTCTGTGATTTGAGAATAAAAATGCTTAAATCTTCATTCTTTTTTTTATGTATGTATGTTTTTTTTTGATTTTGTAACAAAATTCTGTAACGCAAAGCAGTGCAAAAACATTTTTATGCAATATTCAATAGATCAAACATACTTTGTGCATAAAAATATGAAAAGTGTGTACTTGTTATATGAGAACGTGTAATGGCATATAAGTATTGTTAAAAAAATAATTAAATCAACATCGCATCACCACTAGTGATAAAACAAATACGCAAAATCGACCGAGTGCAATTTTCGCGCAAAAGCATTCGCAATAAATAACGAAAAAAAATTCAAAATTTGCACACGCTTTTCAAACAATGAAGAACACATAAAAAAATTTGAAAAAGATTCAAGTGGATGAGTAACTTGGCAACAAATACCAATGGCGAAAAAAGATATGTTATAATTTGGGGATCACCGTTACGCATACGACTCATGACAGTTACAAAAGAAACCCAGACACACATCAACGTACTGATCCTGATTTGGAAACGACAGTCCATTGGTTTTCCATCAAGGAATGAAGGCAAAAAACCTTAATATTGGATCATTTATAAAAATAAACTAATAATTAAATAATTAGAGCATACATATATGTAAGTAGTTCAGGAGCATGAGCATGTGTATAGTTCAGGCTTCATGCGAAGCTAAAAGGGTGTTAACTACGTATTTACCCAAGAAATCAAAGGTTTTATAAATCGTATTTTCATTAATTATACAATAATAGAAGGGTCAACGAACAACGACAGATTCGTGTGTATACATTTTATTTATAAATGATTTATATATAAATTGGCATGATCGCATGTCACTATCGACATTGGCTATGTCGATATTGGTGCCAAAACGTTGACATTATGCACCTCGCACACCTTTTGTTTTGCACCGAGATGCCATTAGAGTGATTAACAAACAAACTGAAGCAATAGCAAACACAAATAAGATTGCAAAAACGCATTACGCAACTGCTAATTATCTATCTGTAGGCATGTATGATTTGAGCGCATGTAGCAAATGAAATACAGATCATGTGAGGAAATTGCTATTTATGTGTGTGTGTGTGTGTGTGTGCATATTGTAGATTTGAGGATTCTATTTTTCAATAGTTGATAGGTCATTTGTTAACTCGGCGAAGTCATATTTTATAATTTAAAAGTGTTATACATTTTATATTTTGCAAACTGAAAAGATGTAAAATATTGCTCTGGTTTGTTTACATTTTCTATAAATATGTGTAATTTATGAAGATTGACTCTGCACTTTTGAATTAATGGTGTTGTAAGAATTGACACTGAAAGTTTCTTTATTTTGGTGCGATGAATCAACGATTCAGTGCTTCTCGATATATAGTTGAAATTTTATATCAGATATATTTTATTTTATTTTATTTTATTTTATATGTACATATTGTGTTCTACGAATGTGCATATGTATGTAGAGCTTTATGAGAAGTAAGCGAATTTTTGAAACTATTCTAGCAAGATGTATGTATGTTCTTATGCTTATAAAGATTCCGTTTGTGAAAAAAGTTTTAGAAGTCTGAGCCAAATTTTATTACATTTAAACTTACACTTGGCGATGAAATTCAGAATTTTCAATTTAAAAATATGAAATTATATATTACTATGTAGTAGCCTGTGTGCACATAATTGTGCACTCTATAAATTATCGAAATTCGGATCAACGGAATTGATAATTTAATATTCAATTAATTTGATTCGAAAAATTAAATTTTGTTTTTGTCGGCCGATCATATGAACGAAGTGATATGCCGCGTCTCTTTCCACGATATACGATTGCAAGTGGAGAACGAGAGACGGAGCATGGTGTTAACAGCGAGTGCTTCGTACACATAAACCGATTATTTAGCGTAAAAACAGTTGATAGTACCATATTTATTGTTAATATTATATATACTTAATAAAATTGACCAAAAATTGAGAAGAAAAATATATCATGCAGAGTATAAAAATAATAATATGTTGCAGTCAGAACTCCATGTTGATTGTCAACTAGTATACATACATATACATATAACACACTGATTTTAAAATAAAGCTTTATAATAATATACCGTATGAATATTAGGCTTAATATTATTCCAATTTATTGAAATATTGGTAAACGGATTATTCCGCAAAAAGCGATCTCGCGCAAATTACTAAAATCTTGATCACGGAACATCTGGCACTCGAGTTCTCGTTGATGGAGTTTTTGGGTGCCAGATGTTCCGTGATCGAGATTTTGGTGACTTGAGTGAGATCGCTTTTTGTGGAATAATCACCGAATCGAAATATTATATTAATATTCATATGTACATATATTCTAATTACTTAGTGACATTTGATGTACCTCGTAGAATTTTCGGTTGAAATTGACACTGGAACTTTTTGGTCGCTTTTTAAATATTTACCTGACCCAATGTTGGAAGATGAGCTTCTTTCGCGGGAGTTCGGTTGCTACCGGTTCGGGTTCCGGTTCAGGAGCGGGAGCTGGGGCTTCGGGAGCAGCCTCTGTAGCCTCAGGGACAACCTCAGCTGGAGCCTCCGAGAGGCTGGGATCCTCGATTTCCCATGGTTCATCAAACATATTGAATTATCTGAAGAAAATAACATAAAAATAACGACAAAAACCAAGCCAAACCCTACATATTTAATGCAATCTAACAGAGACCCAAGATTGCTCATAATATTCATTTAAAATGGATGTATCTCAATATTCAATGATGCCTATATGAAACTGTGAGTTTTACTTTAACTATTCAGTCAAATAGTTTTTATTAAATTACGTACAACGCATTATAAATTATCTCAATAGTTTCGTTAATGCTAACCACCGAGAGGTACCCGGGTTGACCTCGATTGAAAATAATTTATTCCGAGTATATCTGCAGTGCTGCTGGTCAGATTTGGATATTTGTGACTCCAAGTCGACCCTTTCCTATCAAATCTGATTTTATTGTTGAAACAGTTCCTCGTTAAATGGGCAAACACTATCCTACCTACTATTTGTCACCACTATTTGAATATAATTTCAAATTAACAATCTATAAAATTTATATATAGTCAAGTTTAATATAATAAGTGTTGCCCTGGGGCAATTCGTAATGGAATCATTCTAAAATATAAATTAAATAATGCTAAAAATAATAAATATTTTTTTCCTAGATCTGACTAAAAAGTTTAACTAAACAAAACTTTGAATTCTCGGCTCATAAAGTTATTCAAAATTCGTTTATAATTTCATAATAATAATAGCAAGTAATTTAAAAAAATATTAACACCAAACCAATTCTTTGAAAAAAAAATAATTAATCGTTTAAAAAAACATTTATGTATTTTTAAACGATTATTCATGGCTGTTATTATTAATATTATTTTCGCGAAATATTTGTGTTAAATACTTTATTGAAATATTAAACAATCAATCTTAAATTTATACGAAAAACTGTTGATAAATATGCTACTTTTATAGAACCATGGTTTATATAAAATATACCATATTAAGCCGGAACTGAGCTCCGTCTTGTTAAATCTATAACATATACTTTCGAACAGTTGATTTTATTAACTTAATAGTATAATCAAATTTTAATAGATTAATAATAACTTCACTGATTATTTAGAAGAAAAATACAAATGGCAATATTTAAATCAAACGATAAAAAAGTTTTATCATATCGATTTGTTACCTTTTCCATTTTGAACTATGTATGTTTGGAACAGTCATTGCTAACACAAAAAATAGTCTTTTATATAACCATGGTTTAAATAAAATGTACCGTATTAAGCAGAAACTGAGCTCCGTCTCGTTAAATCTATAAGCTATACTTTCGAACAATTGATTATTAACTTAATAACTTAATTGATTATTAACTTAATAGTATAATCAATTTTTAATAGATTGATAGTTGATAGTAACGTAACTGATTATTTAGAAGAAAAATAAAAGTGGCAATATTTAAATCAAACGATAAAGAAGTTTTATCATATCGATTTGTTACCTTTTCCATTTTGAACTATGTATGTATGTTTGGAACAGTCATTGCGCTAACACAAAAAATCACACTATTAAAGGGTTCAACAAGGCTTTAAGAGTTCAAGGTTTAAACTAATCCTAGCAATCACACTGTTAAAAGGTTTCAAAAAGGGCCACCTTGAGGACGTTTGAGATAGAAAGAAATGCAGATATAGATTTTATCGAAGCACATGTTTTAAGTTTTGGGTTCAGGCGTTGGTGGTGGAAAACCGACACGAACCACAACGACAATAAAACTCGCGATTGATTTTGATAATGATAATGGAATAGAGTATTTTACCTGTGTGATGAGGTATGTGGTTAAGTGTGTATGTTTGTGTGCTCCGTGCGCTCTTCGCGATCGGACTGATTTATTTAGACGCGGTCCGGTGGTTTCGGGATGACAATGGTTACTCCCTCTCCCTCAATTCTCATCCCGATTTATCACCACTTTACCTGCCACTTGCGACATATTCGTATACAATGTTGCAACGATGAAATTCGAAGATCGGGAAAATCGCCAGACGGCGGTGGAGGGATGCAGGGCCGACCTAGAGTGATGATCAGCAACCCTAAAGGTGGGCTAAGTGGGCTCTAGTAGCGCTACGACATTTGTCGTAACCTTATGAGATCAAATCTTCAGATTTCACCTTTGAAAATTTTATGTCAAAAAAAAAATCTTTTGTCAAATGCAATTTTAGAATCAAATTAAAAAAAATTCTGATGTCACCAACCCATGACTTTATCTATTTGTATTTGAGGAATATAAGAAGGTTACAAAACAAAATTCAATAATTAAACATGGCTCGGTGATTATTGGTCACAAAGCGCTCGCCTAAAAGCCACTAAATCTCTATAACGGAACATCTGGAAGCCGAAAAGTCCATCATACCAACGATAACTATCATACTAACGAGAACTCGAGTGCCAAATATTCCGTATTCGCGATTTTCATGGCAAAAATTGTCTTTTGGGCGATCGTGATGTGACTAATAATCCAATTACCATTAATTATTTTTACCATACACGTTCACACGTGCCGATTATGAGAGCATTTTCGATGCAAATTGAGCGCAAATGTAGGGAAACTTACACAACACAAAAGTTCTACTTCCGGCTGTCGGATTTTGTTTGAAATTTTTATGTTACTTAAAATCACCATAATTATTATATAAAAATAATTTTTAAGGTCAAAATAAAATAATGAAATATTGTTTTTAAAAAAAATACTACTTTCGGTTTACGAATTCAGACCAAAACCTTATCAGTTCTAAGTTAGTACATAAAGAATACAAATATAAATTTTCAGCTTGATATGTTCAGGGGTGTGGACAGAATCATGGTCACAACATTTTTGACCTTTCTAAGAGGAAAAAATCCCACATCCGGTTCATTAAATTAACTGATTTTTTTTATTTTCATCACATTAAATACAATAATTATATGTACTTGATTTTTTTCGTGAAGAGCACACATGTTTAAGGGGTTGAAAAAATAGTGGAAGAAAAATCGAACAAGAGTAAACTGCCACTTCCGGTTGATGAATGCTTACCAAATTTTATACATGACTTGGTATTAAACTTTTGGGTATGAAATTATAGTTCAATGAATTAAAAGGTGTCTGAGAAAAACATAAAAAACCTCGATTCTCTAGAGTAAAAGTACTACTTCCGTTTCAGGAAAAAATATTTAAAAAATATTGGGATATAAAACTTACAATTTCTATTACATGTAAAAAATTTCAATTCATTTCGAGTAACCGTTTGGGAGAAAATTGAATTCAAAAACTTAAGAAAAAGACACCTACATATGTATAAGGGGAGGTACCATTTCCGGTCAAATTAAAAATTTGAAAAAAATTTACGTCGTATAGGTTGGTGCGACTATAGATCGTTTTTTAAAAAAAAATAACAAAATTCCTTTAATACACAAATTGAAAGAATGGTAGAGAAAAAATTTTGCAATTCAGTGTAATATATAAAAATATCTATTATCTTGGGCGAATGAACGCCGTTTTTAAAAAAAGATCTTCGATCAAGTGTTTTGTGATGAGGTACGGATGTGAAACTTGTATATTGAACGTCAAGATGTTACACAAATTCCAATGCAATCAAAAGAGTATGGAACGCTGTATGCTCGTCAAACGAGAAGAAATAGGAAACTGAATACGTGGGTGAGAAGTATGTAAAGGAGAATGGATATAGTGGAGAAAGTAAATTAATTAAAACGATAATTGGCGGGTCAAGTAGCTAGAAGAATGAACGATAAGTGGGCAAAAGAAGTTCCAGAAAGGTACCCGAGAGGATGTAAAAGGGTGCAGGGAAGGCCGCAAAAAAGATAGCTGGACGAAATTAAAAAATGTGTGAGATGGATGAGAGTTGCGCAAAACAGAGACGAATGGAAGTGAAAACAGAGACGCTGGAGAGGCCATCATCCATGGTGAATGGCTGTAAATGATAATGATATCGTCTAGGCCCTAATATCTAGGATGGGTTTTATAAAATGTTTCAGACGGCCCAATACGTCTCTGATAAATTCTTTGATGATTCAAGTTGTATGCTATGACGGATGAAAAATACTTTGAACCCCATATGGAATTGTATGGATATTTAATATTTCTCACACTTATCTTGGTACATACATACGTTGTACGTATGTAAGATACGGGTAAATTTTACAAAACTAAGTTAAAGATGATTCATTTTCGACTCATCCCATTTTTCATCCCTGCACTAATTTCAATTATAATTGAAAGTGGCATAAGTCCACTTTTCTTCATTTCGAAAAATATCTCGCAACACATTAAACATGTTATGTTTTTGCGTTTAATAATATTTAAAAACACTGGTGGCCTGTAATACGTTTATTCTGCTTTTCCAAGATTCTGGACATATCGAATTAAACGAAGTGATGACAATTTGTGAATTAAATCAAACAGAAATAATGTTTTCGGAAATGAAAATTGGACTTCCGCCACTTTCAAATATACATATGTACATACATATACGAAGATCTGAATCCAAATATTATAAACACAATATATCGACTAAAGAATGAACCACATACTCGTATTTATGTTAGTATGTTTGTACTCATATGTACTTGGTGAACGGATTTTTTTACAATATACTTTTAGAATTTTTTATATCCTGGTATCAAAACCTGAAAAACTATCCAAAGTACATACCTATACATATGTATGTGCTTAAAATACCTAATCTTCATATTCTTATAGCCCATCAACTCTAATGTTTTCAAATTCCTACTTTAAAGACAGTCTATCTTCATATCTATGTATGTATGTATTAAGCATAAAACTTTGCTAGTACATTTGTCTGTAAACAAAAAGCGCTTTTTATGATATTTATATCAAAATTACGTCATAGTGACATTATCAATTTCTTCATGTATGAAAACAACGGGGAACTCAATTTGGCTATAAATTCGTTGAACTTTACGGACAGGAAAATCGTGCGAGACCACCATTCCTTATTCCAATGGCTGTAAATGATGATGATGTTGAAATACACTTCGCTTGCAAGCATCATCTCTTTTAATCGTTAGCAATCAAATGAGATCATTAAAACTCATTTGGAATTAGAACAAAAAAACTTTACAAATCTATTGTTTAGTAGTATTTTGTCCTTGAAAGAAAGCCACCAGCACAACTAGGATCACCCAATCGATTGCAGTGCTTTAAAAACAAACCCTTTGGCTTTCTTTAGGTATTTACAGAACGACACAATAAAGTTTATGACTTTTATTAGAGTGCAGACTGCAGACCATAGATATATGTAGAATAACATAAGTTATTCTATATCTATGCTGCTACACATTTAACCGTTAACAGTTAATTTTGCTTGTGCATAACGGAAAAAAAGTATTTTCTCTTTTTCTGCTACGTAATCTACTGCGACCTTTTCGAAGTTGTAATCGTCGAAAACAATTTTCAAGATTTGTATAATTTTTGACAAAAAATATGTGAATTTTTAGAATTCTAACAACAGGTTTCCGGAAACTTTTGATTTTTAACAACGGGTTTCCGGAAATCCATGGAAACCATTAGGGTGACACCACTGCAAACAACTCGTTCGAAATTTGTATCCCTACGTATCTTCATATATATATACATATGTATGTACCATCTCAGAATCTGCACCACTCTGAAAAAAGTCAGCATCAGAAAGCTGCACGTATGTACATATGATCCGTTATAATTGGAAGTGGCATAAGTCCACTTTTCTTCATTTTGAGAAATATCTCGCAAAACATAAGTATATTTTTGGAATTGAAAATCTCCACTTTCAAATATGTATAACTTGGGTATAATTCCCTTGAACTTCAGAGAAACTTCTCATTAATTCATTTCGTTCTCCAGCTACTACGTGGTAATACTTCATGCCCGTTGTTTGCTGGAGCAGTTGGGACTTTATGTCCCTAATAACTAGAGGTAGGACCGGAAGCGTGCCGTTTATTGTTCAATTGTTGTAAATGCTTTGTAAAAAAGGTTCGGCAAACCTTTAACAATGCATTTACAACATTTGAACAATAAACGGCCCCCTCAGGGTCCGGGCTTTACTAATAACTATGTGCGTGGTAGACATCATCATTTGATGGCTGTACCTCTGCCCGCACAGTTCTTTTTCGAATGGCTCCTATTCCAAGAGCTATTCGACTTCTTAATGAAATCGTTGCTGCCGAGACTGAATGTGATATTTTACACCTTAGTGAGCGTCAATTGTCGGATATTACTCTAACCCATTTATCTGGTAGTCTGCGCTCATCATTGTTTTCATGATTGATTGTGATTTATGAGTGGAATTTTGATTAACTCTCTTCCATTTGGGTCTCACAGGGATGTTTTGTATTTGCATTTGTTTCTTATTTATTGGAACTGGCTGTTAGTGCAAAGCATTCCTTATGTTATATTTTATATTTGATATTTTTACGTATCTGCTATTATAATTGCTATTGTTTTTTATGATTATGTATTATTGTCTGTGTATATACATATGCTTATATTTATTTTTCTTTTATAAGACATTCCCTTCTTTGTTGTTTTTTTATAATTTGAAATTATTATTAATTATTTGTGTATATATGTATTTGTTTTGTTTTTGTTATGTCTAATTTCTTTAGTTATTATTTAGTTTCTTTTCTTTTCTGTTATATTTTTGACCATTGTGGCGCATTAGGAATTCCCGTAATGCTACAATGGTCCAATATTCACGGATAATCTTTAATCATCACCATTTAAGCCGTATTTGAATCTAACAATAAATTTTTTCAGACTTTTACTTAGACTGCAAACATAAGCAAGCAGCTTTTGTTCTAACGAGTGTACTACCATTGTGGCACTGTTGGAGATATGTATAGCTAAAAGTCATCGTTTGTTGTTGCACCTCAGATGATGATGATGATGATGATTCACGTGGTCGACAAAGAGCGAGGTAGACCTCCTCATTGTCAAAGTGCTTCTTTTTGGTCGGTTGGCAACAAAACGGTGCGTTTCGCTATTTGTGTCGTCGCTTTCTTCGTCACAAGTGGACAGTGGAAATAATGAGCTAATAGAGCAGAACCAGCCGAAACCATCTCATTAGCTGCCAATCATTGCGGGCACATCTCAATCTGCTGCCAATCGTTAAACAATCAAAGATCTGGGACGCCTATTGTCGACATTCCACAACAAAATTGGGACAAACACTGGAGGACCGCTGGTTTATGTACACTTCATGAAGAAAGTGACCAAAGAACAAAGCAGAAGCACTTACATATGACAAAACCATTGTTCAGTTATTTATCTGTCTTACTAATTGGATATTTTTAAACACAAGGTTGGTTGTGATTAAGGTTTTATGAGGCTTTGGTTAATGGGCAGAGATAAGAAAAATTTTATGAGACTTTATAAAGATGCTTTTATCCAACGAGAGTTACAATGCTTCTAGTATAAAATGTAGAAGGTATTTGTTAAAAGCTTTTTTATACTCTGCTCTTTTTAAGATATGGTTTTATTGTACATAGTTTGACTATTTTGAACCATCTTTGACCAATGACGTCTCTGACAGTTTAAAAATTATATTGTTCTTTTCGGTAGCTGCTTATGACACGAGTCGACTGAAATATGCTTTTGGATTCCTCGAGTGTCATCAGTCATACGTCGAAAATCTCATTTGCTGTCAACTGTGACGTCTTCGAAGTTCAATTCTGAAGTTATTTACATTGTTTAAAAAATTAACGCGACTACTATATGAAAAAAATTGGCAAATATTGGAAACATGTCTGGTAGTTAAATGGTCGAAGGAAAACCTTTACATCTCGTCGCGTATTTAAGACGAGGTCGCATCCAAGTAATTTTCCTCAGGTAAAAAATAAAACTGTCAATCATTTCTCGGTTTTTTTTCTGGTGTGCTTAGACCAGAAAAATAGCTCGCTTAGAGTTCACATCTTCTCGTTAAAACGATGTTTGTTTTTAAAACGTATCTGTTTCAGTCGGCGAAATAAAGCCCAGTTGCATAACGGACAAAAAAATAATGTATGAGCTAAACCACCGTGACATCTTTAATTTATTTGCACGTCTTTGTGTCCGCTCAAACTGGCACCGGATCGTTCCAATGAGTATGCAAAAGTGAGATCAAAAGACGCTATTATTAATAAATAAAAAAATCAGCAAAACGAAAAAAAAAACACTTAAAAATAACTAAGTCCATCCGCTGTTGGAAGACAATTAGGTAAAACGAAGGGACAGACTTTTGTTTATAATTGTTACGACCTATTTCCCCTTCCATTCACTGTAATGCTCTATAAGTTGCAATGCTCACGCACAGTCAAGCAGACACGTTAGAAACGAGACCCACTCATACACATGGCAGTCGTCGGCACGCAACTTATGGAGCAATCAAGGAAAGTGTATTTTAAAGTACAATAAATGTGAGACAAGTACAAGAGAGACGATTTTAATTTGGATCCCGAACATAATCCTCCTTCAATCTCAAACATGGTCCTTCGAACAAGATCCTTCAAAACCAAACAACGAACATGCTGTCCCTTACATTCCACCCGACCAATAGCATTCGCGCATACAATGTTCTATTGTCTGTACGAATTGCTATTTTACTATACACCAGTAGTATGGTTGCGTTTATATAAGTTTAGCACTGAGAGATTATTGGGTTCGATCCCGTGCTAATCTTTAATACTGCTGGTTAGACTTGGATTTTTGTGACTCCAAGTCGATCTTTTCCCATCAGAGTTTGCCAATTTATCTGATTTTCATTGTTGAAACGGTTCCTTAAATTGGCAAAAATCAAAAATCATCCTACCCGCTGTTACTATTATCTGAATTTGATTTAAGTACAATATGTAAAAATGTATGTACAAGTCTAAATGCATAGATGTCTCAGTGGATTAATTAATTATTTTAATTGTCTCTCGAAATTTGACCAGTAGTATTTAAGATTATACTCGGAATAGATTATTTTTCAATCGGTCAGCTCACGGGATCGAACCCGGCAACCTCTCGGTGCTTAGTATCAACGCAACCACCCGAGCATTTCAAATTCGTTGATATATAAATATGCTACCCACGCTGTGAGATGTTGCATTTTGCACGTACAATGTTCAATTATCTGTACGAAATTATATTGATCGAGAGGCGGTGTGAAGGACAGCATGTACGTTTTTCTTACAGCGGACCAACTATAATTATGCAAATAGAATAACTTCAAATTACATCAACGGAAACAAAATGATCTTTTTCTAGCATAATTTAAAATTTCAAACATACTTTCAGCGTTAGATGAATGATTTTCAAATACCAATAAACCGCTCTATTAGTACTCAAAGAAAGAGAGCAAAAAACATGGTTTTTCTAAGAAATTAAAAATAATGCGAAAAATATCCCTCTAACGCCGACTCTGTTCATTATATGTACCTACACCTACCTGTATACATATTTTTCAAAACCATAATACCGATACAATTTTGTTAAGAGGTCTGTTTTGATGGGCGCGACTCTATAAGGAATGTAACAGAAGGATTGGTAAATAATCAATGACCGCTTTTTATTTTAATTATTGTGTATTAAAATTCATAGAGAGTATCAGACACTATTCCTATAAATAAAAAAAAAATAAGAAAAATACGTTGATAAGAATAAATGGTGGGGGGTTAAAAATGGGATCAAATCATAGATATAGAATAACTTATTATTCTACATACATATATCTATGGATCAAATACGTCCCTAGGAATTTTATAATGAAACATATACATATGTATATCTTCAGAATAGGGGATTCCTATTGTATTATGTCGTTATGACTTGATATGATAATATAATAAAATAAATATCTTCAATATATGTACATATGTGTGTGTGTGTAAATGCGTATTTAAGGTAAAGACACACCTAGAGGCAAACAGAGCGGTTTTGTTTTCTTGATAGTTACGCACATACAAAAAACACTGGTTGTCGCGCCCCTTTCACACACCTCACCCCCTGGAATTTTTCCGTTGACATTTTATCCCTGTATTGACTAATTGATGATTGATTCCCATGTTTTGAGAAATGTAGGAAACATGAAGATACGCCTCTCACAGCTGGAGTCCACCTTCGCGTCCCGTGCCGCACTTTTTGGCGTATTCTTACCATGAGACACACTGATACATATTATCGACAATTTTCTTAGTCGTTTCATAACGACTCGAGATATACATAATTGTAGATAATATTCAACTAAATGATAGCGCGTTCAGATATTATTTGTAAGGCGAAAAATAATTTCATTTTCTAGATTAGTTTATTTATTTATTTTTTACATATATACCAAGAAGGCCTTGCAGGTAAACCCCAATGCGCCTTCCTGGCCAATTACAAACAATGCAGCATTTTTATTCGTTGAATTACGAGACACTGAAAAACTCACAAACTAACGAGACATCTATGAATTGTACATAAATTTTATTGTACATTAATAATACTCAAATAGTGGTGACATAGTAGGCAGGAAGGATTTTTAGTCAATTTAAACGGGAACCGTTTCAACAATGAAATCAGAGAAAATTGGCAAGCTCTGATAGGACACGATCGACCTGGAGTCACAAATATCCAAGTCTGACCAGCAGCACTACAGATGCACTCTTTTCGATCGAGGTCAGCTCATGGGGTCGAACCCTGCGCCTCTCGGTGTTAAGCAGAAGCTTAACGACCGAGCTATGCTGTTGGCTCTTATGGGGGCGAAAAGAATAAAATGACGGAAGGAAGTAAAGTGGTAGCCACCAACATGCTCGAATCAGTCCAAACTCACAAGATAGCAACCCAAACTCGAACATGTCGTAGAGCCCCAAACAAGTTATTAATATATTTCTATAATGTATGAAATAATTTCCGTAATCCTTCAGAATCGAAACGATAAAGATAAAAATATATCAACCCTAAATTAATTCAGGAAAAAAACTTTGTTTTGATAACGCGATCCAAGAATTTACCACCTGATGTCGGAGAATGCAATAAGAGAAATAGTTGTAACATGTTGACAACGATCAATCACATGATCTATTACTATACATAACAAGACTGGTATTAATATTATTGAATGGTGGCCATTATTGTTGCCAAATGCGAACAAAGCAACTCGACTTCCAGGTGTGTGACAGGTATTAATAAATTCGTATGAAATTTCATCTCGACATTGATAAGGGAATGCGATGTCCATCAACAGACGCCGACGTAAGGTCATTCAGGTGCGTTTGACGTCAGCCGTTGTTGGGTCAATGATGATCTGAAACCAATGTCATCATCGAGCTGATGCTAATAATGGTGCACCTACATCCGATTGGCAGCCAGGTCGACCACGAGACGACCCATTTACTTGTCAACACTCAACATTGAATTGCCCAATATCGACTGACCCTTCAGATTCTGGTTCGTTTTTGAGACCACACTTGAAACTTTGTAAGGAAGAGTGTTGAAAGGTACTACATACACAGAATAATGTGTATATTATATCAGAGAAATGTAATATTTCTCTGTATTATATACGATGTGTAGTAAAATTACAGTGATATATTCCATCCTGAATAATTAAATTCAGATTTTTTTACATACATAACTTCTTCTTCTTCTTTTTATTCCTCTCCTCGTAGGAGGTTGAATATCATGATATATATATCTTCTCTCTATCCATGGTTACCTTGAAAAGTGTTGTGGAGTCACATTGTTGTGGAGTCACATACATAACTACTTACAATTTATAGCTCACTAGTTGCTTTACCCGGCTTCGCTCAGTATTTGTAAGATAAACTCGCCAGGTAGACCCGACGATGATTCGATTGGTTGAATATTACTTTTTTTCGATTCAAATAAATTAAAAAAAAATGAATATTTACTATTATATTCGTCATGTTTACGCTGTTTATATTACAAATACTGAGCGAAGCCGGGTAAAGCAACTAGTGAGCTATAAATTGTAAGTAGTTTATATATCTTTCTTATATTTGATTATAATGGTTGTAAACTAAATTGTAAATACATATGTACATATACATATATGTTTGACTTGCAGATATGATTGAGACGAATAAATGGCAGGCAGCCAAAGGAATAGTGATATTCCAGAGGATGTAGAAAATAGCAAGACAATAGCAAAGCTAATAAAATGAAGAAAAATTGATGGTTTTGGTATATATATCGTATATAATAATCGTCAAATGCGTGCGTGCGTGCGTGTGTACGAAGTACTCGCTGTTAACACCATGCTCCGTCTCTCTTTCTCCCCTTAGAATCGTATATGGTGGAAAGAGACGCGACATATCACTTCGTTCACATGACCGGCCGACAAGATTAAATTTTATATTATTAATTCGGTTGATCCGAATTGCGATATTTTACCTAATGCACAATTATGTACACACAGGACACTAGTTTAATATAAATCGAGAAAAGTTTATAATGGTGGATACATACATATGTATGTATGCAGTGGCGGACTGGCCATACAAGCGAACATGCCCGATGGCATGTGGGCCCCACTATCTGTTAGAAAATATGGGCCCTCAGTAAAATTAAATAACTTTTTAACTATTTCACGTGTGTAAAAATGTATAGGATATTGCACTTTGGGACCTAAAGTTTGGGTATTTCAACAAAACAAATTTCTTACGATATACACAAATAACTAATACCTGCTTTAACAGCCCAAGGATCGGTTAACTTTTTTTATTAGGCTTGAAATCTAAGTTTCAACATTTGCGTGGGCCCTTTTACCGGGCCTATTCCAACCTCAAGATTATGAATATACCAATAATATGTATATAAACAACTAACTACTGAAATAAAAATGGGAATAAACAAATTTTCGTGAATAATATAAACTGAATTGCTTAAAACAATTTTGATAGGACGATTCATCATCATCCAGCGATTTAAATTTACTTCATATTTTCAAAATAACATTTGATTATACTTCGATGATATAGTAAGATTTAAATACACAATTTTAAACAGTTTCCGAATATAAAATCTATTCTTATCTAGACACATCCATGTAAATAGAAATATGGGATAGGGGCCCCCTCCCCAAAATCCCAATTTTCGATTAACATTAATTGAAAATATTATGCATTTTTCCAGGGACGTAATTTGGGGGGGCCATAGGGGGGCACTCGCCTAAATTAAGGAATAGTGTGAATTTAGAAAATATTATGAATTTAATGATTAATGAGATACTATGGATCTATGAATGCTACGTTTATTTCTTATGTATGTTACTTTTGGGTGACTAATAAAATAATCGCTGCTATGTGCTTTGAAAAAAAAACAAAACAAAACTTTATCTAATGTTATTACGTACATATGTACATAGATAAAGTGAAAAGACAGTCGGTAGAAATTAAGTTAATTGATAGTTTTTTGGTGACTCAGTTTGATGGTCGATTAATATTGACTATGTAAAGATTTGTGGAAAAAAATATTTGCCTGCGGCGCTTTTCTCTTTTTACATAATATTTTTTAAAAAATAAGCTTATTTTTTTCATATTTTATAACAATAAGGTAAAGAATATTTTCCATTTTTTATTCCGATATAAAAAAGATTTTTTGAAAAAAAATTCAATTTGACCAATCTCTGCCTGTCCTGCCCCCCAAAAAAAAAAGCTGAAATGACGTCCCTGATTGTTTTCTACCGAAAGTAAAAGCCGCTTTTATGCCGCATTCTTTTATGATGCATTCTATTTACCTAGGACAAGGGTTAAAACGAAATATACAATATAATTTATGGATCTATTTTGCTTTTGCCATTTTTCTTGTACCTAAATTTGTTTATTCCCAATTTTGAAAAAAAAAAATTTCCCTTGAATTTTAGCGTGATGGAAAGAAGAAAATTTTGTTATATGGGGGGGGGGACAAATTATTTTAACCCTGGGTGGGCCCCCTTTGACTCCTGGCATGCACTAATTTCAGTCCCAGTCCGCCACTGTATGTATGTAGGTGGATACATATGGGTGCCTCTTTAGTATGCGGTCTACCTTCACATATCTACTTTAGTATGCGGTCTACCTTCACATATCTACATACTTTAGTATGCGATCGATCTTCACGTTTTTACTTTAATATGCGGTCTCAGTTCTCGCGTGTGACAGTGAGACTGAATAATACCGACCGTAACAATCTAATCTTTTTTTTGTGAAAATATTGATGAAATAAAACTTAAAATAATATATCTTAGCAGCCAACACCTATTTATTTAAGGGTCAGGCTAGGTTAGGTTAAGTTAAAGTTAGGCTAGGTTAGGTTAGGTTAAGTTAGGTTAAATTAAAGTTAAGTTAGGTTAACTTAAATGAATAGGGTTGACCCTATTCATTTAAGAATAGGTTGTTAGGCGGCAGGAAAAAACAAAAATTATAATATATATAGGTCATTGTTACGATACAAATAAAATAATTTAAAAAAAATAGTCCACTGCGATTTAACGGTAGATCGCAATGCTAAGGTAGACCGCATACTAAAGTAGCACCTATGTACATATGTTCATATGTAGGTGAAGGTGGGTACATAAATAGTGGAAGCTTGTGTCTTATTATATATTGAAATATAATACACATGTACATAGTTTGAAATACGATCATTTTTCGTTGGCTCGTCTTTGAAATTTTATTTCGAAGCAGCTAGCATAAACTGCATACAAATACACACATGCATATGTATATGCATACTTTATATTTTTAAAGAACATAACTATGCTCTTTGAAATTACTTACTACCCTGCTTTGCTTGGAAGTTGTAATATAAACCACTTAAACATGGCAATGTACGTAATACTAAACATTCATTTGTTTTTTATTAAATTTATTTGAATCGAAAAAAAAATATTAATAACGACAGCCAATGGGAAGCGAATTTGATGAGAGCCAATCAGAAACGAATTACACACAAACACACACACACATACACAACGAACGTTTTTTGTTTTTTTTTTTATATCAGGGCTGCGAGTCACTTCAAAATTTACCGACTCCGACTCCAACTTGAAAAATTATGAAAAAAATAATGGAATCAAAAAGTTACGTAAAATTGACATGTAAACTTAATTTATTGAATTATTTTTAAATAGGTATAATTAAATAGTAAGCACATTCATGGTGTATGTGAACGAATTTCATACACAAATAAATCAATTAAATAAAAAATGAGAATAAAAAAAAGTATGGAGAAAATGGAAACAGTCGGTTTTGGCTTTAACACATCAAAATATGTGCAATTCAACGATTTTATTTATGATATAATTCAAATTCTTGATTTTCATAAGGAAATTCTTAAATTTCAATTTATTAGCGGATTTACTTCAATAAAATTGGACTCTGGTTGACACATACCGTAACACTATAGGTTTTTCATTCCAAATTGACCTTTTTTCATCTCAAATTGACCCTTATTCATTTCAAATTGACGCTTTTTAATTTCAAATTAAACCTTTTTCATTTCAAATTGACATTGAAAGGTGGTCATTAAGAGGGCTGGACAACGGCGCCTTGTCCATACAAACGTACTATACTTCTCCCTTCCTCAATTATGGCACTAGAGAAATTATTTTTTAATATGCTATGGATATCTACCATTGGGGTGCATTTATCGTTTTATTTTTTTGATTAATTATTTTTTATAGGAGCTAGGAGCCGCCAAACATCTATAAAATCGCCTCTTTTTTACACCCAAGAAACGAGCCCAGCGTGCTTATTTAACGGTCAATTTTAAAAAAAATACGCCGATAGATGCACAGAAAGTATCTTTCTCATACCGATGATGAAAATTTTTTAAAAATTGGTCCAGTTTTGGAGGAGAAAATAGTAGAATACGAAACCTCGATTTTGTCAATTTAAAATACGTTTTATCTGGTCGAAGCGCAACCGTCGCATTCACTCAATATATATATATATTGATATATATTGTCGCATTCGCTCATAATATACATACACTCAATATATGTATATATCGAAGAAAGGAACGGTAACAAAATTAAGGTTTCGGGTGTACAGCCCTCTTAAATAAAATTATAAAAAACCTTTAAAATGACGTCCGACTCATTTGATTACGACTTCGACTTTGCTTGGAATGCTACGACTCTGCGACTCCAACTTCACTCCACAACCCTGTTGTATATATTAGAAGATAAGATTACAGATAAGTTAATTTCAACTTTCCGAAACCTTAGAATGTGGCGAATTATAGCTAATATATGTAGGGTTGGAATTGAACGAAAGGCTGATGTATGGGCTATGGCTGAGAAAGGGTATGTTACGACTGATTGTGAAAAGGGGATGGAAGGTTACCTGACAACTCGTTCACAGATTTTCCGTAAACCGATGATGCGCTCCAGGCATTACGTATACGGCCATCTCTTTCTCACCCCGTCTGTTCACCATGATCTCGTTTACTATGCCATTACGTATGCAGCCATCTCTTTCACAGACCGTCTGTTATCGGTGAAAAAATGGTCTGTGAAAGAGATGGCTGCATACGTAATGGCAGAGTAAACGAGATCATGGTGAACAGATGGGGTGAGAAAGAGATGGCCGTATACGTAATGCCTGGAGCGCATCATCGGCTTACGGAAAATCTGTGAACGAGTTGTCGTGTCACCGGGATCGAAAGGGGTAGAGATGTAACGGTTAGTAGCAGTTGGACCTGCGCTCCGCGCGGTTGGTCGCTAAACCTTCACACGTATTGCTTTAATAAACCACATCCCAACAGAGGTCCTGAACAGCGTCATCTGTCAGGAATCTCTCCCACATATATGTATATATATATGTATATATATATATATATATATATATATATATATATATATATATATATATATATATATATATATATATATATATATATATATATATATATATATATATATATATATATATATATATATATATATATATATATATATATATATATATATATATATATATATATATATATATATATATATATGTAAGTTTTGTAAAATATGTATGTATTTCTGTTAATATATGTTATTTATTTATTTAAGTTTGGACCATTGTGGCATTACAGGAATCCTTAATGCACCAAAATGGTCGAATACACAGAAAAATACAGAGATACATTAATAATACACAGAAAAATACAGAGATATACTAATAATACACAGATACAGAGAGATGAAAACAATAAAAATAAATACATATACAAAATATGCATGTAAAATGAAACACGATTGTATGAATGGTATATCGTTTAATTAAATGCATGACTGATTAAATGACAAAAAAAAATAATAGAAGAAAAACAAAACGATTAGTATTATAATCGCAAGCACAATAAAAACATACCGAAATTCAGAACGCACAACACATGGAAATACATATGTATGCAAGTAATAAAATACGTGTACGTGTAATACATGTAAGTAAGATATATAATATATAAATACACATTAAAATAACTTCATCACAGAAAAATTTAAATAGTAGAAGTAATGCAAACATTACTGAATTCATATTTTTCATCATAAAAATGCTCCAAAATAATTTTAAGCCTTAAAATTAACATAGTTTATATACAGGTTCGCACTCGGATTCATAAGCTCCTATACATACATATATAAAATATATAATTGTTTTAAAATACCATTTCTGTCATAATATAATATATATATATATATGTATATTATATTTACATAAGTACATGCAGAGTATATGTATATGTACTAACACACGAATCAATAGTGATTTTATCATGTCATGGATATTCGTAGACTGGGTTTGGATTTGATTTGCTCAATTAGTTTTATCCATTTTTTCTTTTCAGAACTAAATATTGCATATAAATTTATGCAGTGAAGCTAAAATCATTTACATGATTGTGAAATATTTGTTTTTAGAGCCGATTGGAAAAGTATGAGTACTATATATTTTTTTTTAATTTTCACAGCCATTGACACTGTCGATTTAAGCATGTTCCTTTTGTATAAAAATTTTTTTTAATGCAATTGTTTAAATAAAACAAATAAAATGTATTATGCTTCGTGATATTATATGTGTTTACATCTGATATATTATAGCACAATTAGTCATAATTTAACTATGAACACGAGACTGCGAAATTGACATCGTTCTCGTCACAATCTTGGTAAGTCGAGTTAGTATTCAACCGAGCTGTCGGCCGTTCTAATCAAATCAAACGTAACATATGTACCTATTTGACTTAAATTTTACAATATAACATACTTGTTATATAATATTAACACAAAGAAGACATTTAAATACTTAAATTATACTATGTACAATTGATTCCATTAAATGGCATAAAAAATTTACATCTATCGATAATATACATATAACTAAACACGTACATTTAAGATTTTTCTATTATATGTATAAGCAATGTACAATTCAAATTAAAATATTTGCGTGTTTAGTAAAAAGTGATTATTAATTGAGAAAAATAGAAAATAAATTATGTGTGTATGCATATGTAAGTCTTATGTAATACAGACCGATCTACATATGTAGTTACCGTTTATTAATTCGTATACGGCATTACAGTTAAAAATATAAAATTATCTGCAACAAACGTGCATAGTTTTAACAATTATTTCTCATATAATCGAAATAATGAAAATATGCAGTTGATTTTAGCATTTGAAACACGTAAGATGTAATCAAAAAATACATTATATATAAAAAGTAATACAAATATGCAATACATACATATGCAGTGGCGGCTCGTCTTTAAGGGCAACCGAGGCACTGTCCCACATACATTTCTCCTAACCAAAAAAGAAAGTGCGAGTTCGGGGCAGTCGTTTAAATGCTGTGGTCCCGTGGTCGCCAGCTTCAGTTTGCCCGATACTCTGGCAATTGCGAGTGGTACTGAGTGTAGAGTGTAGACAGTCAGTTGAGGCAGAGAAGAATGATCCGTATTTCCGTTTACAGAGGGTCGTTTTTAGTTGGCTGCATAAAAATCTCTTTGGAGCAGAATATGCCAGCCCCGGTCTATACGATACGATTCGAAAAATATACGACACCATCAACGTTTTTCAACATTTCAACTATATTTGGCAAAGTATGCTCAAATTGTCAATCACAATATGTCAATGTTATCATTACATACTTTTTATTAATCAGATTTCTGCTTAATTTGTTTAAAAAAAAGCCAATTTCTTTGCATTAAATGTTAAAATATATTAACACATTCAGCCCGGCGCATGATTTCATACATTTGCCCATGTGGCGGCACTGTCACGCGTAAATCACTATATATAATGAATTGTCCCTAAATCTTTTGGAAAATAATAAATATATGGGGGGGGGGGTTTTATCCTCTTCATGCTCCAACTGTTTTAAATTCACGGGCCGCCCCTGTGTATATGTATGTATATAATAAGATTTATTACTTGGTTTCATTTTGTGGCGTATTTCTCCATGTATATTTTGATCACATCTTATACAACTCAATTTCAAACACTTCGATTAGTTTAGGTACAATTGAAACTTCAGAAGTTAATAATATCACACTATATATGTATTGTGTATAAAACTAATGTAGGTATTCTTCACGCTATATACAAAAAAAGCAAGGGCAATCGAAAGGCACAAGTCCATCACTTATAAATTATACATGGCTGGAATTATTTTCGGTAAAAATAAAAATCACACAGGTTACACTGATTGCGAGTCTAGTATTTCTTGATTGAACGCTGACTTCAGTCGTTTCACTATGTCTATTCTGTCTTTTACATCTCGCATATATATAACAAGTCTTATTTTCGTTGTCATGAAATGGTTATAACTATGAATGAGATCTTTCAGTTCCGTTTGCAGAACGGGTAACAACTTTGCTCGGCTGTTGTCGATGTTCTTTTTTAACGCCTTCGCGTCGTCCAGTTTCTCGGTGAGTCGGCCGCGTTCAGCTTCCAAAACACTCTGAAAAATAAATCAACAATGTAAAAACAGAATGACTGTATATTTTGATATAAGAATTAAAATATTTTGCATTGGAATAACTTAATCAAATAGCTAGCAGTATAGCTCGGTGGTTGCATGAATTCTAAGCACCGAGAGGTTCCCGGGTTCAAGCCCTGGGTTGACCTCGATTGAAAATAATTTATTCTGCAGTGCTGCTGGTCAGGTTTGGATATTTCTGACTCCAACTCGACTGTTTCCTATCAAATCTGATTTCATTGTTGAAACGGTTCCTCGTCAAATTGACAAAAACCATCCTACCTACTATTTATCACCACTATTTGAATATAATAGTGGTGATAAATAATGGCACCATGCGAAAATATAATATATAAATTATTATAAATCGCAAATTCGAAATCCAACATAACCTAACCAAATATTATATAACTCAACCTATATAACTGAACAAGTATTCGATATCAATTAATCATGCACACTCGCCTAACAGATTGCTCCAAAGCGACAAGTGCGCTAAACAGATTAAGAATAGAAGAAAAAATACACGAATTGAGGTCTGTTCATACCTATCCAGCACGACCCGTATCCTGCAGGTGTCATGCAAGTGCGGATAGTATTCTTTCGTACATTGTATGGACGTATTCATACTACAACAGTCAAGCCAACCAACGTGACCCCCGTAACCGAGGAAGCGGTGCAGCGAATGAAAAGAGATATGACAAATTAATGTCAATGGCACCATTCAATTATGTTATATAATATATAACATAACCTAACCAAATAATCCAAAATAATATATGAATCGCATAAATATAATTCATTGCTAAAATTGCAAATTCGGCATCTAGCATAACCTAACCTAATGAACACATATAGTATTTAACATAACCTAACCAAAATATCCAAAATACTGTCATCAAATAAATTAACGTAAATACTTTATTTTGATGCTGCTGCGACATGTCTCGCAACGACTTTGTGATGCGATTGTATCTCGAGGTCAGGCCAAACATCAACGATATTATTAAGCCGATTTCAGTCATCAATCGGTTCAACCGAGTGGAATGTGGCTCTTGCAGCGCATTCACTATCCTCATTCCGGCTTCTTCGTTGATCTTCATTGTCTGTTCCAATGTATCACCTTGCTTTTGCAAAGCAGTAATTAGACAATTCAAACAATCTTCAATTCTCATCTGAAATTGAAATTAACATGTCAACGGTTGGTTTTATAATAATAATTATAGCACGCAAACTTAAATTCTATAAGACTAACCTTATCAGATGTCCCGTTTACAGGTAAATCGATTTGTTCTACGATTTCTTCACCTTGGTTTGTTTCTACATCAGATGCACTGCAAACCAATTAGTCTTCGTGTAAATAAAATATGAATAAAACACACACACACACACACTAAATAAAAAAAGAAAAGCGCTTACACTGCATCGTGAGAATTTTCCTCAGTCGACGTCCCGTCACTCGTAGCAAGATCGTCCACATCGACGGCAAATATATTGACGATGTCTTGAGCAGTGTTATTGTATTCCTCAAGTTCAGCTGTGAAAAAGAGATATTTATTCTATTCATTGTTACACTACAGAAGATATCATAAGCGCACGAAATCCAAAAAACATTATAATATAAAAAAATAATCACACATTTGTATTCAGCAATTGCTCAAAAACGAACGTTAACAAAAAGTTACATGTAATAATAATGATAAACACAAATAGATTTATATTTTGGGTGTGACGTACTGTACATAGATTACATCCATACACGCAATTGATAATAAAATATTTTAACAAATTTATCATCCAAATGTACATTCTAAAGAATTAAAAAACCATTTCAAGGTCTAAGGCTCTTTTGAAAATTATTTCTTTGTGCGTCAATATATCATTTATAGGGCTGCCATACGTCCCGGTAGACCGGGACTTGTCCCGGTTCATGAATCTGTGTCCCCGTGTCCCGGTCCATGAGTAAGTTGTCCCATCTAGGTAGTCAGATAAAAACTACTAAAGGAAAACAATTTCGAGTGGAATGCGAGTCTCTGCTCTTGGTTTACGGTCATTTCACCGTGTGGCTTTTTCACTATGTGACCTGCAATTACTTAATCTTATACACAGAGCTGTGCGAAAGGAGTCAGGGAACGTTCCCTGACTTCAAAAACTAGGGGCGTCAAAATCTACATCACAAATTTCAATTTTGAATGCAAATTTTAAATGAATGCGACAAATTCACGGATTTTTAAGTGAAATAATAAATGCAAAGATATCGTTCCCGCTTTTGAATGAAAACTTTAAAAATAATTACAATTTACAGTTCTTACTAACCTCTTTTACGTTTCACTTACGATTACAATTCAGGAAAAAGTTTATTTTATTAATTGAATTGAAAATGAAAATAGTATTAAATTTTTTTCTGTAACCGCCGTCGCATCAGTTGAAATGTGGTTCAGTAAACTTTAAATAATCAAGACGCTTAAGATCTTCAATGACTCAGGATTTCAATTTCACCATTTATTATTCAATAACCAGCAGAATAGACTAGTGGTTAGCATATAATGCTTTGAACAGAGTGGTCACGGGTTCAAATCCCACTGGTTTCTGCTGGCCAGACTGGATTTGTGACTACAGATCGATCGTTTCCTATCAGAGTTTGCCAATTTATATGATTTTCATTGAAACGGTTCCAACAAATTGGCAACCTTACCCATTTTTTCGAAAAATCTCGATTTTTCAGCTATCTCGAATTACGCTGAATTGTTTAAAATGCTGCAAATTTACAAATTTGACCATAGATGTCTCTTTATATACGTATTTATGTACTTGGTATAATACTAATAATATTTGTATCAAATGTACAATGTTTCTGGCCAGGAATGTGCCTGTTAGGCCTTCCTGGTATAAATTAAAAAGATAAAATAAAAAAAATCCCCAAATGCCCCGGTCTGCGTTTTAGCAATTGTGGCAGCCCTACCCTAGAACGTCATCCGATCAAATAAACTAACCATTTATTTAAAATACCATCCATTAAATATAAAATACTGACGCTAAATAAAAAATACTCATCAAATTCATTTATGATAAGTTACCCAATAAACGCAAGCATATAAATCTTTATATTTTTATGATGTGAATTAAAATAAAAATTTTTATTGTATACTATGAAATCTCGCAATCGACAATAAATATTAAATGCGCCGCAGCAGATCATGCATTATAAAATACGTTGTGCAAACATGTAAAAATAATATAACAGCAAACAGCAATATAAATACATTAGTGACATATAAAATATAACTTAATAAGTGACTACGTATTGAAATTTCGATACTCACATATGATTATCTTTGTAGAATGGTCATTGGGTAGTTCGTGTAGTAAAATAGGCCACAACTTATTCCAATGTATCTCTTCCGGTAGATATTGACGGGTCTGCAATTTTGTTATTAGATCGCGTTTGATCTGAATACTGCATGGCGGAGTCTCGTCATGTTGTTCGATCACACTTGGAGCCGTTTCGACGACAGTTTCCGCAACATCTTCAATAGATACATCGCTTATGATGATCGCATCCGTCTTTGGAGGGCTTGAAACCGTCTCGGTGGGAGGATTTAATGATTCCATTGACGTATTTGTCGAGTCGAGTTGTATATTACACGGTTCTACGACACACTTTTCTATTTCTATTTGTACCGGAGGTGTTGGCTTTGCTGGCTGAACTACGTTAGTCTGTCTAGGAATCGATTCGTCAGATTTCAATTGTATATTTCTTTTCTTTTCAGGTAAAGGTGGCCTATCGTCTTTGATTGGAGTCACGGCATGTGATAAATCTTGTTCTACAATATTGTCAATGCTTAATCTTGACAAGTTGGGCTCTAAAATCGGTGGACTCGTCCATGTTTCCTTAGCCACTGCATTTTCTTGCGTCCTGAATATAATAAGGAAACATCTGTTAATAAAGTTATATAAGATATTAACATAAAAGCTTCGGTACAAGAGAAATAACTGTGAGAATACTTCATAAGAATCTCTATTGTATACAAGTTAACGACGCAAGCAATAGATTTATTACATATTTACACATAACGCTGCAAAAAATAGCATATGAAAAGATTGCATAGCTCGATCGCATGAAATCCATCTCTTACAAAGTCATATCTATTCATCCAATATATGTATAATATATGAAAAATATTGACATGCTAAAAATACCCTCAAATGAATTTCTCTCGGATGAAAGGATTGTACAAAGCGAAAAAATTCAAAAGAAAATTTATTGTCTGTTGTATTTGCTCACTAAGAGAACGTAACATCAACATTATATATTTTTGAGATCGTTATATATACAATTTAATACAGGAAACACTAGTCGTTGGCCATGCGATAGTTTTTAACCACTTGAATTAAAAAAATGGTAAATTAATACATTGTTATCAGTCAATAAAGGGTTTTAAATTTGTTTGCATCAAAATCCAACTGTC